>NC_056731.1:1566231053-1566247180 GCF_019279795.1 Protopterus annectens | reverse complement strand
TAATTTTCTAGAATATAACTTTATCTCAGTCACGATTTCTGGAATACTCATTACTAAACCTGGAATGAATTTAAAGCTCTTTTTAAAAAGGGAAACATGTTCTTTATTGATTTGCAAAAGAGTGTAATTAAATATATTAAATCCATGTAAAATGACAACTTTCCCTTCATTTGATGTTGAAATAACTTCATGTTGTCCAACACCTTCCCCCTTAGTTAACACTACTTTTAAATCAGCTATTAATTCCTGTATCTGCCCCACTGCTGTCTCCTGGGGTAGTTCCAAGTGCCCTGAGGTGCTGGGGACTAGTGAAAAGAATTATTGTAGTTACTACCATTACCCTTCCTCTGCTTATTATTATTATTCTTTCCGATCTTTTCAATGTTGGGTAATAAGAAGTTATGTACCTACCATAACGTTCCATGTTAGTTGTCTTCTCTCGCCTTCTTTCTTGCTTGATGGGTTCGGAGCCGATCCCTCGGCCCCGACTCGGCACTTGCTAAGCTCGAGAGTCACTTTTACCAGCTCGAGGCAGCCCCATATCCCATGATGCAAGGCGGTAAGTACCCAGATCTCGTTTGCTAACAAAGGGCAATAGCACCAAGCATAAAATACTTCCCAAAGGAAGAAAGAAAACTTACAGATGGAAGAAGGACCAGGTCTGAATGGTCTTCAGCATAACAGTTTCTTATACAAGGTTTGTCCAGGCCAGGGGGAAGGAGGGAGGGTCGCAAGAAAGAAGGCGAGAAGACAACTAACATGGAACGTTATGGTAGGTACATAACTTCTTAATGTTAAGTTGTCAATCTCGCCTTCATTCTTGCTTGATGGGACCGCGTCCCTAGCACCTCTATCCTGGGTGGCTCAATGGAACAAACTCTTGAGGACTGTAGAGCCAAAACTGGCTCTGTCCCTGGAGGCCAAGTCCAATTTGTAATGGGAAACAAAAGTGTGAGGAGTAGCCCAAGTGGCCGCTGCACAAATAGTGTCCAAAGGAAGTCTAGCTTGAAAGGCTGTAGAAGTAGCTAAGCTCCTAGTTGAATGTGCTTTAGGTTTTGAGCACAGCTGTTTTCCCCTGAGCGTATAAATTTCCGAGATGACCGAAGAAAGCCATCTGGACAAGGTCACTTTAGAAACAGGAAGGCCTTTTTTATTATCCGCATAGGAAACAAAAAGTTGATCAGATTTTCTAAATTTTTTGTTCTGTCCAAATAATATCTAAGTTGACGGTGGACATCAAGATAATGTAGCGTTTGTTCAGCTCTATCTGAATAGTTAGGGAAAAATACAGGGAGATCAATGGATTGATTCAGATTGTTCTTTGAAGCGACCTTAGGTAAAAAGGATGGATTAGTTCTCAAAGATACTCTGTCTTTGTGAAAAACCAAATAGGGGGGTCGAACCGAAAGAGCATGAAGTTCAGACACCCTCCTGGCAGATGTAATAGCCACTAGGAATAAAGTTTTCCAAGAAAGATATTTCAGGAACAAGAAACAGCTGGCTCAAGGGGAAGAATCAAGGATGTCAGCACTAAATTTAGATCCCACTGAGGAGGAGGATTCCTGATTGGAGGCTTTAGTAGGAAAATTCCTTTCAAGAAGGCCCTGCAGAGCCTATGGGACATAATATTATGATCTGCTATCCCGACATGAAAATTAGAAATAGCAGCCAATTGAACTCTGACTGTGGAAGAAGAGGAGCCTGCATGAAAAATCTCTGCTAAGAAGTCCAGGACTGCCTGAACAGGGGCAGTAAAAGGATCAATATTTTGGGCCTTAGCCCAATAAGAGAAACGTTTCCATTTGCTTGTATAAATCCTCCTGGTAGAGGATTTTAGCGGTTACTATGATGTCTCTAACTGGGTTAGAGATCAACGGAGCCTGGCTAAGGAAGGAAGTGGAGCAACCATGCTGTGAGGTTGAGAGAAGGGATTGACCGGTGCAGCTGACCCGATTGGTGAATCAGAAGGTCTGGCACTGGGTCCAGATGCCACGGCTGCACCAAAAGGTGATGATGGAGGAACGGGAACCAAACTTGTCGAGGCCAGTAAGGGCAATGAGAATCAATTTGGCTCTCAAAAGCGGTAGCTTTCTGGATCACCTGAGGGAGCAGAGGAAATGGAGGGAAGACATAAAGAAGTCCCTGGGGACAATCCTGGGTCAGAGCGTCTCTCGGCGGATGGCCTGATAGAGGAAGAGGCTGAAGAAGTCTGGACATTTGCTGTTTTGGGGAGTAGCAAAAGATCGCAACAGGGACGACCCCATTCCAGAAAATCTCTTCCGCTATAGATTGCTTGAGAGACCACTCGTGAGGCATGAGGATAGCTCTGCTCAATCTGTCCGCTATAATGTTGGTTTTCCCAGGGATATGCATTGCTACCAGAAACCGATGAGAGGAGATCGCCCATTGCCATAGTCTGAGCGCTTCTCGACACAAGGGGTAGGACTTGGTTCCGCCCTGTTTGTTGATATACCAAACTACAGACATGTTGTCTGTGTGGACTGCAATTGTCCCTACGGGAAGAAAGTCGTTGAGGGCTTGCAACGTTAAAAGCACTGCTCTCATCTCCAGGACATTTATGTGCAGATGGTACTCGAACGGCTGCCACGTCCCATGAACCATCCTGCCCTGATAATGACCCCCACCCGATCAGGAGGCATCCGTGGTGACAGTGGCTATCGGGGATGGGGTACAAGTACCTGCCTTGGTGAACCTGAGACGATGTGATCCACCAAGCAAGATGCTCTTTGCATGTCTGTGTCACCAGAATCTGGTGACGCATTGGAAGTTGCTGGAATGACCACTGTGTGAACAGCATCCACTGAAGAAGGCGCATGTAGAATCGAGCCAGGGAAGAAGAGTAATGGCCGCAGCCATGAGACCTAATACCTTTAGAACCATTCTGGCCTGTATTTTCTTGCTGGCCAGAATGATCCTGACATGAGTCTGAATGTCTGAAACTCTTTGTTCTGTAAGGGTAGCTGACATCCGAACAGTGTTTAAGTTTGCGCCTATGAAGGTAATAGACTGGCAGGGCGATAAGGATGACTTTTCGGTTGATTGAGATGCCCAAATGAGAACAAAGGTCTATTGTGTAATCCCTGGCTTGTATAAGCTGATGCCTGGTGGTGGCTGACAGGAGCCAGTCGTCGAGATACGGAAACACCTGGAATCCTTGACGTCTCAGGTGAGCCGTGACCACTGCCATGCATTTGGTGAACACTCTGGGGGCTGTAGTGAGACCAAAGGGCAGGGCTCTGAACTGGAAATGACTGGCCCCCAGCCGAAAGCGGAGAAGTCTCCTGGAGCGCCTGTGAATTTTGATGTGATAGTACGCATCCTGAAGATCTATTGAGCACATCCAGTTGTCCTTCTGTAAGAAGGGCAGAATTGACTGAAGAGTGACCATTCGGAAGCTTGTCTTCCTGACAGACTTGTTGAGTCGGCTGAGATCCAATATTGGTCTGCAGTCTGCGGGCTTGTTGGGGACCAAAAAGAACCTTGAGTAGATTCCTGGCTCTGAATGGTCTATTGTAACTGGCTGAATGGCTCTTTTTTGCAGTAGTTTTGCGATTTCTGACTCTGCAATCTCCCTTAGACCGGTTGGTACATCTGGAAGGGAACTTGAGGGGAAGGGACTTTCCTCGAAAGGAATTATGTAACCCTTGGATATGATCGACTGTACCCATCTGTCTTGAGTGAGGGAATGCCAGGCTTCTGGGTACAGAGAAAATCTTCCCCGACTGCCACCAAGGAGGGACAGCCGGGCAACACCACAGGGATGCTGAAAGGGCTTGTCAGAGAGAGGCTCCCTGATTTCCTGGTACTTCGGACCCCTCTGCCTCTAGAGCGGCCTGTTGTTGTTACCCCTCTGCCTCTAGGGGTAAACTGACCACGTGAATCCGGGCGTGACTCCTTGGGATTTACGGAACCACATCTTCCCTCCCTTCTGTCCTTTGGGATAAGGTCTAGAAGGGTGGAAAAACGGACTCCAACAGCAGAAAGAGTCTTGCCGTCCTGCTCGCACCTGGTCAAGGTTTCCTTCACCTGAGGGCCAAACAAAGCTGACCCATCAAAGGGAGAATTTGTGAAGGACGCCTTAAAGGGATCCCCAAAATCACATAGCCGCATCCAGGCTTGGCGTCTAAGAGCCACACCTGTACTCTGCTCTACTCGCTCCATCCGCAGCATAAGATATTAGCCGCATGGAGGAGTTTGCAATGGAATTGAGGGTTCCTAGCTGCGAAGCAATTTTTTCTTGAGCCCCTGCAGCTGTAGGATCCTGAACTACTTCTCCCAGCTCCTTCAGGATATCTCTCTGGAGTCTGGTGAAGTGACATAGATAATTCAGCGAACATAGCAAAGGTCGCTGAGGAAAACATCCGCCACTGCCTATCCATGGTCCTAGAGTCCTTATTAGAGGATGGACGGGCACGGAAGGATCTGCAAGTTCCTTTTTGGTGGCCGCAGCCACCACCATGGCATCAGCGGGACACCTTAGTAAGGAATTGTTTGTCACTCGGGCAGTGATAAATTTTGAAGGCCTCCTAGGGACTGGCTCTACAGAGTCAGGAGCTGCCCACGCCTTCGTGCAATAAGCTGCATAAGGGGGTCGAAGGCGGAGACACCCAGGAGGTGGAGGGCCGAGATCCAAACGCCTCTAGGTATACTGACTCATCCTCAGAGGGATTGTTGGTGGGCCAGTTTCCTCTGTTTCAAAAGTTCTAGGATGTCTGAGAAGGAGACATCCTCAGAGGGGATCTAGGGGATCCTCTGACTCATCAAAGTCAGTATCCGAAGTGACAGACTCGGGAGTCTACATGCTTCCTCTTACAAGTCCTCTTCCTAGGAGGATCTCCCGAAACATCAGGAGAATCCTCGGAAGAGGGGAAATTCCCAATGGGGAAACCTGAGGCGGAGGATCTCTGGGTCCTGTAGCAAGAGAAGTGGCAGAGATGTCAACAGGTACTATAGAGGGAGGAGCTACGGGAACAGACTGCTGACTGATACCAGTGACCAGTACACTCTTCATCACCTCAGATGCTCCTCCCAGGCAGGTCCGAGAGAACCCGCTCCAAGAGCTAGGAACTCCAGGGACCACCGGAAGGGAAGTCTCCGAGGCAGATGTCGGAGCCGAGCTCACCAAGGCCGAGGCTCCAAGGGGAAGAGCGGGTTCGGACAAGGGTCCGATGCCACTCACCCTCGGAGGAGACCATGGAAGCCGACCACCGAATCCCTCTAAGGAAGGTCTCGAAGAGGAGATAAGAGTAGAGGCTGAAGGAACAGAAGGGGGTATCCGTCCTCCAGCCGTAGCAGTAACCATTCCCGAAGACTCCAACTCCAAGCTCTGGGGTAGAGTTGAAGGAGGAACTGTAACGGGGTGTGGACCAACAGTCGTCTGTTGAGACGGACTGTGTAACATTTGGGTCAGTACCTGTGACTTAAGTAATTTAATGACCACTCTCTCTAGGTCATGATCTGACAACCTGGACGACCTTGAAGATCGGCTCCGATGGCTCCGTTCCGATAGAAGAGGTGAAGCCGGGCCGAAAGTATCGGCTCCAAGGAAGGAGACCTCGACCTCTTCCTGGAATGAGCCATCGGAGCCGATACTATAGATCCTGTCGGAGCCGACCTCTCGGAGCCGACAGGAAGCCTCGATGTACCGGCCCCGGCCGGAGCCGATACAGCCACCAAAGTAACGGTGTCGGAGCCGATCGGAGCCGACACCGATGCCTGTGCCACATGGGTGTCGGAACCGATCGGGCCGACATCGGCGGTCAATACAGATTCGGCACCGATAGCCATCGGTGCCGGGCAAGGCTTTGTCAAGCCAGAATCGGCTCCAGCCGAGCGATCTCGACTCAGAAGTCGGAGCCGAGGCCGCAGGCTTAGATACAGAAGCCTGGGCCTTGGAAGGTTTAACTGATTTGGATGGAGCCGACTTAGCCGGAGAGCCCTCTGGCTTAAGAAGGCCCCTAAGATTCAGTTTATTACGCCGTCTTTCCTGCAGGACTCTCTGGCTGAAGGAATGACAAATAGCACAGGAGTCCTGCAGGTGAAGAGGGCCTAGGCAATACAGTAAGAAGTGTGACCGTCTGTCAGAGACATCTTCTGACAGCACGAGTCACACTTCTTAAAACCTGAGACCCTCTCCTTTGACATGGTGCTTTAAACAAACACACACACACACCAGTCAAAAATTAATTAAATAAAATACCCAAAAAGGTATTTCTATAAACAACACACACACCCTAACAGGGAGGGGATGGGATGGGGATAAATCTGACTAAAATAAAATAGAAAAGACAGGGATTTTCTGTCACAAAAGGTAAAAAATTAACTACTAACTAACAATTAAGGGTTTTTTTGAAGAAAAGAGGCTTAATATTCATAAATAGAATCACTTACCAGGAGCTGGTAAAAGGAGGACCTCATAAGCGAAGCGGCAAACGAGATCTGGGTACTTACCGCCTTGCATCATGAGATATGGGGCTGCCTCGAGCTGGTAAAAGTGACTCTCGAGCTTAGCAAGTGCCGAGTCGGAGCCGAGGGATCGGCTCCGAACCCATCAAGCAAGAATGAAGGCGAGATTGACAACTTAACATCTTTCATTATGTAGTTCATAAACCTGTAATAATTCTGACTCCTGAATATCTTTGTTAATATTATCCTCCCCTAAGTGATCATGTTCTCTATTATCTACAAAATGTGTGTGGTTAAAATTCTTAGGCAATGGATAGGCTGAACCTTTTTTATACTCTTCGCTATCCCTTTGTAACTTTTTCCTTTTCCTGTCCATATTGAGCTCTACTTGTTTCACAATATGGGTATACTTGGCATCATATCTTGTAACATTCAAATCAAAAAGCAAATCATTAGTAATCTCATTATTCAAAACTGTCACTTTTTCTAACAATTCTTCAATAAAATTATTTAAATTCACAATACATTGTACTAATTCAAGTCCAAAGCGGTTGACCACAGCAAACATTTCTAACTTGTCTTTTTCTTTTAAATTCAAGCCATTAGGAAATTTAAATAGGTGCAAGCCCTTTGGTACTTGTTTGCATCTAAGACTTTTGGAAAGAAAAGAGCCCTTAGGAGTTTTTATTGATAGGTTATTTAAAAAAGCATTTTTTTCAATAGAATACATTTTAAGGGATTCTGGGGACGGCCTTTCCAGACCTAAACAGAATTTTTTTCACCAGATGTGTCCTTCACCACCATGGACGTAGTTGATTTATTTACAAGTATACCTCATCAGGAGGAACTTGAATTCTTTTTAGAAGCAGTTTTAGATCTAACAGATCTTAATAGTAAGTACTATGCTTAATTTTGTGGTTAGTGTTATGGACATGATATTGGACAACAACTATTTTATGTTTGAAGGAAGTTTTTTCAAACAAATAAAGGGTGTTGCAATTGGGGCAAGTTGTGCCACCATTTATGCAAATTTGCTGATGTACGCATGGGAGTCCAGATTTGTGTTTTCCGCAGAATTCAAAGAACAATGGCTTTTGTATTTGCATTTTTTAGATGATGTTTTCATCCTGTGGAAAGAACCAGTATCAACCAGCACTGATCTTGCTTATTGTTTGAACCAGCTCCCTTCATTCTTAAACTTCACAAGTAATAATTCCAATACAAATATTGACTTTTTGGATGTTAGGATATATAAAGATTTGAAAGATGGCAATTTTATTTCTACCATTTTTTTGTAAAGAAACATTTTCAAATATTTATCTGAACTTTAATAGTCAGCATCCTTATAAGACAAAAAAGAATATTTTAAAGGGTCAACTGGTAAGAGCTTCTCGGATGTGCTCGAATTGGTATTTTTTTTAAGAAAATAAATTTTATTCATCACCAAATTATTTCTGGAAAGGGGCTGTCCTATGGACCTTATTTTTAAGGTTAATATGGAGGTGGTTCAAGTATGGGGTTCTAAATTTAACCCCCTTTTAGGAGATGTCAACACTACTATGAGAAGCAGATCAAACCCACAGTTGGAGGAATTTAGTAATAGTATGATAGTCCCCTTTGGGGATGGATACAGCGAAGTAAAAGACATTAAGAAGAAATATTGGGTTATTTTTAACAGCAACACTGACACTATTAAAAGTTTGGTTGAAGAACCCAGATTTGTGTTCAGAATGGGGAGAAATTTAAAATTTATGTTTGAACATAATGTCATTGTACACAATCCATTAGAGAAGGGTACTACAAAGTGCGGGTGTTGCTCTTTTTATAAATACATTTTAGAGGAAAAAAGTATTTATTTACCTAATAGATTGCAACCAGTGGTGTTTAAACCTGGGAATTGTGCCACGAAAGGTTTAGTTTACCTAGCGGTTTGTCAGACTTGTAAATATTTTTATGTGGGCAAAACCGAAAGACAGTTGAGAAAGCATATTTATGAACACATTTACGCTATAGTACAGAAAAAAGAAACTAATGCCCTGTTTTGGCACTCTAAAATATGTCTGAACTTTAAAAGATTTTCATTTGGTATATTGGATGTGATTCATAAATCACCAAGAGGTGGGTGGTGTGGAAGTAAATATTGAAATATGTGAATTAAAGTGGCAACTTCTATTGAATTCTTTTACTGAACCTGGTTTGAATGACATTTTGTCCATTGCCCGTTTAAAAACTGAGGGCACAGCTAAGGTAGAATTACTTTTGTAGCTAAGTCTGTATTTTAGTTGTGTTTATAAAGAATATTTAAATAATGGAATTAATGTGTTAATTTACTTGTTAGCCAATTAATTGGTTCTCCAATTTAAACTGGTAAATTCTGTAGTTTTTTTATTCTGATGAAGTCTCGGGATTAACCAAAAGCGCTCAAATAAATGGTGTTTGTGTTATACCTTTGGAGGAATTTTTTACTTTAGCAGATACTCTGGCTTTTGACACAGTTGTCCTATTACTCAAGCAAGGCATTTGGTAAAGACTCGCGGAATGCTAGATAATCCAAAAGGCAAAGAAGTAAACTGATAAAGCAATCCCAAAACAAAGAATCTTAAGAAGAAGCTGTGATTTTTGTGAATGGGAATATAAAAATTGCACCTATTAGGTCTAGAGTGACCAAAAAGGCTTGCACAGAAAGAAGAGGGAATAGAGTTTCAACATTTTGAATTCTGGAATGGGCATACATATTTAGTCTGGATAGATACAGAATGGGTCTCCAGCTGCCCTCTTTTACCAGAAAGTATCTTGAGTAAAATCTTTTTCTCCATTTATCTGCAGACAATGGTTCTATGATTCCCTGAAGCAGTAAATCTAAAATAATTGAGGAATTATGGGAAGAAGATCCTTTGAGTTCTGAGATATTCCTGAAGGAATGGGGAAATATGCCAATTAGAATCTGTAACCATATTCTGTAATACTGTGGTTTCAATTTATCATGCAGAAAAGTAAAAAAAGAAGTTATGTACTCATCATAATGTTGCATCTGTATTGTCGACTTTCATTTCTCACATATGGGTCTGGATCCGATCCATCAAATCTGAGTTGGCCATTACTAAGCTCGTGGCAACCAAAAAGCTCTTGGACACCTCTCCTTACCCAAAACGCATCTTTCCCTGTTACCTCAGATCTTGTTTGCTAAGACTATCTCCAGATGGAGAACATGGAGAAAATTTTACATGAAAAAGCCCATAAGGAGACCATTTCTGGAGTATGGAGAAAAGTAACTAAAGCAATAAAATTAAGCTTCCCGCTCTACCAGAAGCAAAGGGTTGGGGGCTTGGAGGGAGGGGATGTGAGGAGAAATAAAAATCGACAATACAAATGGAACGTTACGGTGAGTACATAATTAGAAGTTATGTACCTACCATAACGTTCCATGTTAGTTGTCTTCTCTCGCCTTCTTTCTTGCTGGATGGGTTCGGAGCCGATCCTCGGCTCCGACTCGGCACTTGCTTAGCTTGAGAACTCCTTTTACCGGCTCGAGGCAACCCTATATCCCATGATGCAAGGCGGAACTACCTCAGATCTCGTTTGGTAGCTAACATACCCTGCTAAGGACTAACCTAATATATCTAGGAAAACCAAGTTCATAATAAAGGAATCCTCTAATGAAGGTTCAGGAGGAAACAACCTGAGAAGAGGAAACTCTTCAAGATCTGTCCAGGCCAGGGGGAAGGAGGGAGGGACGCAAGAAAGAAGGCGAGAGAAGACAACTAACATGGAACGTTATGGTAGGTACATAACTTCTAAATGTTAAGTTGTCAATCTCGCCTTCATTCTTGCTGGATGGGACTGCGTCCCTAGCACCTGTATCCCGGGTGGCTCAATGGAACAGACTCTTGAGAACTGTGGAGCCAAAACTGGCCCTGTCCCTAGAGGCCAAATCCAATTTGTAATGAGAGACAAAGGTATGAGGAGTGGCCCAAGTAGCTGCTGCACAAATGGTATCAATGGGTAGTCTATCCTGAAAAGCTGCTGAAGTGGAAAGACTCCTGGTTGAGTGTGCTTTCGGTTTAGAAGGTAGTTGCTTGCCTCTGAGCGAATACACGTAAGAAATGGTGGAAGACAACCATCTGGATAAGGTCACTTTTGATACCGGAAGACCTTTCCTGTTTTCTGCATAGGAGACAAATAATTGGTCTGATTTCCTGAATTGTTTAGTCCTATGCAAATAGTACCTGAGCTGACGATGGACATCCAAAAAATGAAGCTTTTGCTCCGCTTTGTCAGAATAATTAGGGAAAAAGACTGGTAAATTGATAGATTGATTAATATTAGTTTGAGAAACAACTTTGGGAAGAAAGGACGGATTTGTTCTCAAGGATACCCTGTCCTTGTGAAAGACCAAGTAAGGAACGGATGCAGAGAGCTTGAATCTCGAAACCCTTCTTGCTGAAGTGACAGCCAGTAAAATATAGTTTTCCAGGTCAATAATTTCAATGAACATGAAGCAGACGGTTCGAAGGGTGGTAACATTAAGGATGCTAACATTAAATTCAGATCCCATTGTGGAGGAGGATGTTTTATTAGGCTTCAGGAGAAACACTCCTCTCAGAAAGGGCTTGCATAGTCTATGTGACATAATGTTATGATCTTGCAAGCCAACATGATACTTGGAAATAGCAGCCAGTTGAACTTTTACTGTAGATGAAGAAGATCCTGACTGAAAAACTTCAGCCAGGAAATCTAAAACAGAATGCACAGGAGCAGTAAAGGGATCAATATTTCTGGAATTTGCCCAAATGGAAAAACGTCGCCACTTGCTAGCATAAATGGTTCTGGTGGACGACTTCAAAGAAGTACTAAGATATCTCTGACCGAATCAGAGATCATAGGAAGCCTGGCTAGGGAAGGAAGTGGAGCAACCAAGCAGTGAGGTTGAGAGAATGAATGGCCCGGTGCTGTTGACCCGACTGGTGGATCAAAAGATCCGGAACTGGGTCCAGATGCCAGGGCTGCACCAGGAGGTGACGATGCAGAGACGGAAACCAAATTTGTCGAGGCCAGTAAGGGGCAATGAGAATCAACTTGGCCCTCAAAGCGGTGGCTTTCTGAATGACTTGTGGAATCAAGGGAAAGGAGGAAAAGTGTACAGAAGTCCCGGGCCAATCCTGGGTTAGAGAGTCTCTCAGGGGTTGGCCTGGTGGGAAAGAGGTGAAAAGTCGGGGCACTTGTTGTTTTGGGGTGTAGCAAAAGATCGCAACAAGGTGTGCCCCACTTCAGAAAAATCTGTCCACTATAGATTGATTGAGAGACCACTCGTGAGGCATGAGAATGGATCTGCTCAGCCTGTCCGCCAAGAGGTTGGACCTGCCGAGGATGTGCGTTGCTATCAGAAACCGATGAGAGGAGATTGCCCATTGCCAAAGTCTGAGAGCTTCTCGACACAACGGATAGGACCTGGTCCTGCCCTGCTTGTTGATGTACCAGACCACGGACATGTTGTCCGTTTGCACTGCAATAGTCCCCGCGGGAAGAAAGTCGTTGAGGGCTTGCAACGTTAAAAGCACTGCTCTCATCTCCAGGACATTTATGTGCAGATGGTATTCTATGGGTTGCCACGTCCCGTGGACCATCCTGCCCTGATAATGCCCCCCCACCCGATCAGAGAGGCATCCATAGTAACTGTGGCAATCGGAGGAGGGGGAACAAATGGTCGGCCCTGATGAAGAAGAGGGGAAGTTATCCACCAGTTCAGATGAGTCCTGCACAATTGTGTGACTAAGATTTCGTGACTCATCGGAAGACTGTGGAACGACCACTGAGTGAATAACATCCACTGCAGAAGGCGATGTGGAAGCGAGCCAGTGGTAGAAGAACAATGGCCAGCTATAAGACCTAGAACCTTTAGTATCAATCTGGCTTTGACTTTGCTGCTCTGCAATAAAATCCGAACGTATTTTTGGATGTCCAGAATTCTCTGATCTGTTAGTCTGGCTAACATTTTGACGGTGTTTAATTCTGCGCCTATAAAGGTGATAGATTGGCAAGGCCGCAGAGAAGATTTTTCGAAATTCACTGAAATTCCCAAACTCTTGCATAGCTGCAGAGTGTAGTCTCTGGTCTGAAGAAGCTGACACCTGGTGGTGGCGGAGAGGAGCCAGTCGTCTAAATAAGGAAACACCTGGAATCCTTGACGTCTCAGATGAGCTGTGACCACTGCCATGCATTTGGTAAACACTCTGGGGGCTGAAGTGAGGCCAAAGGGCAGGGCTCTGAATTGATAATGACTGGTCCCTAGCCGAAAGCGGAGAAACCTTCTGGAGCGCCTGTGAATCTTTATGTGATAGTACGCGTCCTGAAGGTCTATCGAGCACATCCAGTTGTCCTTGCCCAGAAAGGGCAGAATGGACTGAAGCGTGACCATCCGGAATCTTGCCTTCTTGACAAATCTGTTTAGACTGCTCAGGTCTAATATTGGTCTCCAATCTCCCGTCCTTTTGGGGACCAAAAAGAATCTCGAGTAGACGCGGGATCCTACTTGGTCTGCCGGAACAGTCTGGACGGCTCTTTTTTCTAGGAGCTTTGAAACCTCCTGTTCTGCCAAATCCCTTTGACCGGGTGAGATGTCTGGAAGGTATTGTTGAGGTACGGGATACCTTTCGAAGGGGATTTTGTAACCCTCGGATATGATTGACTGTACCCACATATCTTGTGAAAGGGAACGCCAGGCTACTGGGTACAGCGAAATCCTTCCCCCGACTGCCTCCAAGGGTGGACAGTCGGGCAACACCTCAGGGGTGCTGAAAGGGCTTCTCAGGAAGAGACTCCCTGTTGCCCTGGTTTTGAGGACCCCCTCTGCCCCTAGGGTGGCGTCTATTATTGTTACCCCCTCTGCCTCTGGAGGTAAACTGACCACGTGTGTCCGGCACAGCTCCTTGGGATTTGCGGAACCACATCTTCCCTCCCTTCTGACCCTTGGGATAGGGTCTAGAAGGGGTGGAAAAATGGACTCCAACGGCAGAAAGAGTTTTGCTGTCCTGCTCACACCTGGTCAAGGTTTCCTTCACCTGAGGTCCGAACAAATCCGAACCGTCAAAGGGGGTATTGGTGAAGGACGCCTTAAAGGGGTCCGCAAAATTACAAAGCCGCATCCAGGCTTGACGTCTAAGAGCCACTCCTGTGCCTGCGGCCCTGCTCGCTCCATCGGCTGCATAGGATATGAGCCGCATGGAGGAGTTAAGGAATTCAGGATTGCTAGCTGTGAGGCAATCTTTTCTTGAGCCCCAGCAGCAGAAGGATCCAGGACCACTTCACCTAGTTCCTTGAGAATATCTCTTTGAAGCCTGGTGAAGTGACAAGGTAGTTCAGCGACGCATAGCAAAGGTCGCTGAAGAAAACATCCGCTTTCCATACCTGTCCATGGTCCCAGAATCTTTGTTAGGAGGATGGACAGGTACTGAAGGATCCGCAAGTTCCTTTTTGGTGGCCGCCGCCACCACCATAGCATCCACAGAGACGCCCTTGGACAGAAACTGCTTATCTGTAGGGGCCGTAATAAATTTTGATGGTCTCCTGGGGACAGGTTCCATAGAATCTGGAGCTGCCCACGCCTTCCGAGCCTCTACCTGCATAAGTGGGTCGAAAGGCAGAGACACCCAGGAGGTGGAGGGTCGGGATCCAAAAGCCTCCAGGTATACCGACTCATCCTCGGAGGGGTCAATGGAGGGCCAATTCCCCCTCTGTTTGAGGAGCTCAAGGATGTCTGAAAAGGAGACATCCTCAGAGGGATAAGTGGGAACCCTCCGACTCATCTAAGTCGGTATCAGATGTAGTAGACTCAGGGGAGTCTGTGTGTTTCCTCTTACACATCCTCTTCCGAGGGGGTTCCCCTGCAGGGTCAGGAGAAACCTCGGAAGAGGAAGATATTCCCAAAGGGGAAACCTGGGGCGATGGATCCCTGGGCCTGAGAGCAAGAGGCTGGCAAGAGGCGTCTACAGACACCGAAGAGGGAGGAGCTAGAGGGATGGACCGTTGACCTGGCTCAGGTGCCAGGACACTCCTCATCACCTCAAAGGCTCCCTCCCAGGAGGTCGGAATTTTCCTGTTCGAGGAAATAGGAATTCCGGCTCCACTGAGAGGGAAGGCTCGAGGCCGATGTCGGTGCCGAGCTTACCAAGCGAGCCGAGAGGGAGAGCGGGGTGGACAAGTGTCCGATGCCACTAGCCCCTCGGAGCTGACAAGGAAACTTCGACGACGGATCCTCCAAGGAAGGTCTCAAGGAGGAGATCGGCCCAAGGCACGGAGCCGAAAGGATGTATCGGCCGGCCCGACACAGTCGCTGGCCCGCGATGCTCCGGCTCCGCACTCTGGTGGGAGCGGAGGAGGAAGTTCAAGGGTGAAGCAATAGCCAAAGTCTGCTGAGGCGGGCTATGGAGCATTTGGGCCAGTGCCTGAGATTTCATCAGCCTGCTTACCACCCTCTCTAAATCGTGGTCAGACAGCCTGGAAGATCTCGAAGATCGGCTCCGATGACTCGCTCCGACAAAAGAGGAGACCCCGGGCCGAGTGGATAGATTCCAAAGAAGGGGACCGAGATCTCTTCTTGGATGAAGTCATCGAGCCGACGTCCTCTGGGTTTCCAGATGGAGCCGAGGCTCTCGCTCCGATGCTGGATATATGCGGCTCCAGCCGGCCGACAAGGCAACAGCAGATTGGGTGTCGGAACCGATCGGAACCGACCCTACCTGAGAAGAAGAAAGATCGGCTCCTGCGGGCCGATCTCGACTCGAAGGAGTCGGAGCCATCGGGAAGGCTTGACAGCTGTAGCCTGAGCCTTAGATGGCTTGGAAGGGTTAGTGGGCCCAGGTTTAGTGGGTGAACCTTCCGGCTTTAGTAAGTCACGGAGGATTAACTTATTTCCTCCTTTCCTGCAGGACTCGCTGGCTAAAAGAGTGACACAAAGCACAGGAGTCCTGCAGGGTGCTCAAAGGCCCCAGGCAGTAAACACAAGAAGTGTGACCGTCTGTCAGAGACATTTTCTGACAGCACGAGTCACACTTCTTGAAGCCCGAGACTCACCTCCTTAGACATAGTCCAAGAAAAAGAGTAACACAATACTCAAACACACACCCCAAAACAGTCACACAATTAATCCCACAAACACAGACACACAGATAGGGATTAATAAGGGAGGCCTAGGCCTAACTGAAAATTTTTAAACTTTTTATAAAAAAGTAAAAGTTTTTAACTATGTGGGGAATAGGGTGGATTGTATGAACACTACACACTATAAAAAAGGAAAAGGGGAAGATAAACCCTGACTTAAGCTGTTTGAAAAACTCAAACTTACCTCAGCTGGCAAAAAAGGAGACCTCTTCGCAAAGCGGCAAACGAGATCTGAGGTAGTTTCGCCTTGCATCATGGGATATAGGGTTGCCTCGAGCTGGTAAAAGGAGTTCTCAAGCTAAGCAAGTGCCAAGTCGGAGCCGAGGATCGGCTCCGAACCCATCCAGCAAGAATGAAGGCGAGATTGACAACTTAACATCTTCTTTTAGCTGATATTGTCAATTTTCATTTCATCCTCACATACGGGACAAAGTCACCAGCTACCTTCATCCTGAGTGGACTCATGGAAGGATGTTTCTCAGAACCATTGAACCAAAGAAGGCTATTCCCCTGGAGACCAAATCAAATTTGTAATAAGTGATAAA
>NC_056731.1:1566057533-1566230553 GCF_019279795.1 Protopterus annectens | reverse complement strand
GTTTGTCCGTGTCTATGATACCATATCCCCCATTATTCCAAACCGTGTGATTGGCCGGGCGTGCCCATTGTAGATCGTGTTATAGTAATTGCACATGGTCTGGTCGACCGGACCTATTTCCATTACTATACCTCGGTATTTATAACCTGTGTTGCTATGTTACATGGGTTTAACATTGGCGTGACAGCTTTCACTGAGCCACGGACATGTCCGCTTACTTTGGCAGTCCCGCTCTGCTACACACATTTAACATGGCAGAACAGGTTGAACAGCACAGCAATGCGGACATCGGGCTCTCCATCGCTGTTTTGTATTGAATCGCTATGTTGACTTTGTTTCACATAGCGAGACAGTGTCGACATTGGCAATGGACATCTCGCGCGAATGCGTCCGCGCCCGCGGGTGCTGTATGTCTGCGGATGGGTGGCGGACAGGCATTATGCTGTGCCATTATGTCTGGGAATATATGGTTTCTTTCCCTAGATGATATGGCATACTAGCAATGACCAGCGTCTGGGTGTGGGTACTGCTGTATTTACCCACGGTTGCCTTTGTGTGGTCCCTCGGGCATCGGCCTCGGGACCGCACCACGTCTACCGTGGGTATATCTAGCATTACCCACATCTGGGCGTGGGTTATTGCTATGATATTCGTGTGTCGCGGACCGTGTTTGGACAACCTACAATAGCTTCTGCTATTGGCATACAATGCTGTGGGTGGTGCCGGTTACCAAACATATGCCTTTCTCAAAAGCCGACTTCACACTTCTAAACACTAGTGTGGTCTCCTTTAAGGCCCCTGAGCCGGTGGTAAACATTACTCAAACCGCTGAATCACTTACATATGCCTTCTACCAGCACCTACAGGACTGCATGGATCAGGCAATCCCAAACAACACTGAGACTCTTTGTACCAAGGGCAGGCGTCCAGTCTGGTGGACCCCAGCCATAAACAAGCTCGACAAGAAAAGGAGGAAGCTACTACAAGATAGGGCAGACTCCTTGAAAGGTAAGACACCCTTGCTCATTATACGTGAAGAACTAAGAGCTCTCATAAATTCATCCAAGGCAAATTCGAGAGATAAATCACCAAGGACTCAAAAGACAATCATAAGGCCTTCTTTAGCTATGTTAGACACCTAGGGGGAAACTCCCAGATATGCTCAGAATTAGTTCAAAATGATGTGAAAATTACTGAACCTACACACATTGCCAACATACTGGCTGACAGGTTCAGTGCAAACTTCTCCCCCCCCTCCCCCCCCGAAAGGAGAGATATCTATACCAGAGGATTGTAGCCCCCAAAACATCTCTAATGCCCAGGTGAGTACTGCTCTCTCCAAGGCAGTAAACACAGCATCCATGGGACCAGATGGTGTCCCCGGTTGTGTACTCCACGAACTCAATGAGGAATTAAACCCGCAGTTAGGATAGCTGTTTAATCTTAGCCTCACCTCAGGATACGTACCCAAGTAGTGGCGCAAGGCGACTGTGGTCTCACTTCACAAGGGCGGTGCCTCCACTGACCCTGGAAATTACCGTCCCATTAGCTTGACAAGCCTTATCTGCAAAGCCATGGAGAGGATCATAATGGAACTCATAGATAAAGACATAGGGAACTTGCAGACTTTGGATCCAACCCAGTTTTGCTTGGTCAAAGGCAGATCATGCCTTTTAAACTTGGTTGACTTTTTCGGAACAGTCACCTAGGCCATTGATGAGGGTAAGGCAGTCCATACAGCCTACCTCGACCTGGCAAAGGCCTTCGACACAATAGCCCCCTCAGGTATCATTGCAAAACTCATCAGCTTGAATGTAAACCCATACATCACAAGATGGGCTGCAAACTGGCTAAGTGACAGAACCCACACGGTCAGAGTTGCTGGTGCCATGTCAGACTCTAAGCCGGTCACAAGTGTTGTCCCACAGGGCTCAGTCCTGGGTCCACTGTTGTTCGGCATCTCCTTTTCAGAAGTACAGGCAAACACAGGAGGGTTATGGCTGACAAAGTTTGCAGATGGCTGCAAACTGGGTGCCATAGTCGAACACACATCTGACACAGATATCCTTCAGAAGGGCCTCACAGAAATGGATAACTGGTACCAGAGACATGGCCTAAAGCTAAATGCCGAGGAATGCATAGTCATACCCTTCGGGTAAAACATGGTTACCCCTGGCTACCATATAGGTGGCAATCCACTGAGCACAGAAGAAGTTACCAGGGATCTGTGGACCCAGGTTGACAGTAACCATTCGTTTGACACTCACATTGCTAAAGTAGTTAGGTAGACCTTCTACATTGCCCACCTGATCATGCAGGGATTCACATCTAGGTCAAGGGAGGTCATCGTCCCCCTGTACTCATCACTCATTAGACCTATGATTGGGTACAATGCCCCATTTGGAATGTATCTGACCCGACAACTGCAGCAGCTGGAAAGGCCCCAAAGGTTCATCACCACAAGGATACAGGGTCTCAGGAATATGTCTTATGTTGCCCAACTGTAAGAACTCCAGCTCTATTCAGTTGCATACCGCTTGCTCAGAGGTGACCTGTGCCTGACATACAAGGCCATGTCAAACCCAGATGTGATAAATATGCTTCACCTAAAGAATCTAGATCCCGCAGAACCACAAGGGCGGGAGACTTAAACCTTGACACGGTCATTAATAGAATGTGCTGGAGGGACACATTCATCACCCAGAGACTCACTATGCTGTGGAACAACATCCCGGTACATGTGGGGCAGAGCACCTCGCTGGCCTTGTTCAAGAGGAATCTTGACCAATGGATGGGAGATTGCAGATATATCCCAGGGATTACTTCAGTGTCACTGCTTGACAGAGGTACAGCAATATAATAGGCATAGTTTTCTTCAAACTGAAGGGGTGGTGAAGGCCACATAACTATGGGCTAGGCTTATAAATGCCCTTGGGCAGATAGCCTACTATGAACCTATGAACCTATGTTCATAGTTTGTCACATTCACACTTGTCTATCCCCTGTCCTCATTCGTACATGGATATTTCTGTGGCACATGATTGAACTCTGTATTACCTGCGGGTATGCTGTGTACAGTGCACATATGTCACGGTTGGTTACAGTGTATCTGTGTACCTACCTCTGTGATACTGAGGACTACCTGACATCCTTCGCAGCATTACATGCGTATGTCCATACTATTATTCGTTGGCCTGTGGGGTGTTGTCAGAGCAACGGTTACACGTGTCCCTGTTTGTGCACACATCATGGTGGTCTTTGACCAGCCTACGTTGCTGTCGTGGGATGGACGGTGGTGTTGGTGTGTGTTTGGGTTGTGTTTCCACTGCTGATATGTCAGTGGGGGGTGGGGTTGGCATGTGTTCCTCTTTGCAGGGGGCCCCATCCTGGACATTTGTGTCATGCGTCGACACTTGGCACGTGCCATATGTCCTGTGATATTCCCACAGTTGTGTATGCCTTCCTGCATTACTACTGCGTGTTACTGGCAGTTTGTATCTGGTATGCATGGCTATTATGTTGGATAGCTTAGGCTATTCCCATGATATGACATACCCATTCATCCAGGCATATACGTGTTATTCAATCCTTTGCATTGGCCATGGGTGTTTGGCCATCCGGCACCACTGTTATCTATGTGTGATGTCCCACCTTCACCTTCTGTGCATGTGGCACCCTGTTGGGGTGTCCTGCTTGGTGGGCGGATGTTCCGCCCTATGTGTTGTGTTTGACATGTCTGCATAGCTAATCATCAGTACAGTGGCTGCACATACTGCTTTGTCCAGATGTGTACAGTTATGGACACCGTGGCGTGTGAACGCCTATGGGGTTTCGACAGGTCCATACCACATGCGGGATGTACGCATTCTGCCGACACATTCACATGCAGCCATTTGGATATCAGTACCTGAGGTGGGATGTTGACATGTGGGGTACATATTTGCACGCGTGGCACTGCCTAGGACAATACTTCATACTACATTTGAGGTATACACACTGTGTGTAGGTGTGCAGCTGCGCAAGGCTGCGAGCTGGATTGGTTGGATGGTCGTACATGGGTGCGGGTTACGTGCTATGACGGGGCTGTTGTGTATTACATTTGCATGCATGGGTTCTGCTTCTGGATATTCCACTTTGGCATACGCCATCCTATGTGTATGCGACGGGTACATTGCTGGGTGTAGTACATGTTGCTATGCACATGTTTGTCTGTGTTTAGGGTATCTGGTTTCCTTCTGGTTGTTATATAGACACGGCTGCCCGGCTGTGTACTCTTACTACCACTGTGGAACTGCTGGTGGCCATGCCCATGGGGCTGCTTGTGTGTAGGTGCGGCACGCTGACATGCTGCGGTACACCTTCACTGGGTATGCCCACTGACAGTGCATTGCGTGACGGACACGGTATTACGTGTATCCTTTGTTCCTTGGACGGGTACAATTTGGACTTCGTGGGTTAATGTTTGGTTCTCCGTTTTGTGTTGACGGGTACTATGTTGCATACTCTGCGTACGTTTCATTATCCACGGACACTGGCTGGTGCAGTTACTATTGCAGGTGGCCTGTGACAGTCAGCACTTTAGGTTGCTCCTCGCCTGCTGGCTTGGCCACGCCTACGGGTGCATCCTACTTGGGCTCGTGCACGTGCCTTCTGCACGTGGTTGTGGTTGCGGCGCGCACTTATTACTATGCATGTGGCGCTACTACGCCGGTTATACACTGCACTGCCGGCGCACGCCTTACACCGGCCTTGCGCCGAGCTTCATGAATCCGGGGGTTAGTTGTTTATGCACATCTAAAATACATAATACGTACTCTCCCTTATTTGAAAAGATAGGGAAGAAGACAGGAAGATGAATTGTTTGAATGATAGTTCATTAAAAGGCTACTTTAGGTAAAAAGGACAGACTGGTTTGTAAAGTACGCTGTCTTTGTAGAAAACAATGTAAGGTGGTTTGAATGACAGAGTCTGGAGTTGAGAAATTCTTCTCACAGATGTAATAGCTACTAGAAAAATTGTAAATTGTTTTCCAAGACAAAAATTTTAAATCAGTTTTGGCTGCAGGCTCAAAGGCTTGTTGTGTCAACCCCTGGAGTATGACTGTCAAATCCCAAGGAGGTGGCGGTCTTTCAATGGAGGTCGGTGAAAAAGGTACCTTTTAGAAAAGCCTTGCACAATTTGGAAGATGCTAAAGAGAAAGATTTCTCTTCTGAAAGAAAATTTGATATGGCTGCTAATTGTATTTTGACTGTGGAAAAACTAGTACCTTCCTGAACAACAGAAGCTAAAAACTCCAGAACCAAAGAAATAGGTGCAGTAAAAGGGTCAATTTTCTTTTTAAGGGCCCAAATTGAAATTTTTTTTACATTTACTCTTCTAAATCTTCCTTGTAGAAGCTTTCTGGGAAGATAAAAGTATATGACAAACTGGGGAGGAAAGTCTGGGCTGTCTAGCTATTAATGGAATTGGAGAAATCATGCAGTTAATTTAAAGCCTGCAATATTGGGATGCAAGAGAAGATCTGGACAGGGGCCCAGTATCCATGAAGGATAACGAAGATGAGATCAAAGGAAGGAGAACCACACCTGGACAGGCCAGAAGGGGGCAATGAGGATGACCGAGCTCTTCAACTGTCTGTCTCTCTCTAAAAATTTTGGAATCAGAGACAACGGGGGATAAGCGTAAAGGAAACAGAAGGGTCAAACATGGACTCATGGACTGGAGCATCTCTCAGTGAATCCACCAGAGGGAAGATTACAGAAAAATATCTGCTGCACTTGCTATTGTGGGGAGACACAAAGAGACTGCAGTAAGGTTGCTCCAATGATGGAATATTTTCTCAGCCACTGTTTGATTGAGATACCACTCGTGTGGTAACAAAATGGACCTGATGAGTTTGTCCACTAGCATGCTGGATCTCCCTGGAATATGCATTGCCACTAGAAAGCAGTTGGAGGAGATCCCTCACTGCCACACTCTCATTGCCTCTCAACAAAGGGGGTAAGATTGGTTTCCCCTTTGTTTTCTGATACACCAGACCACAGTAAGGTCAGGTTCTCCTTTCTTTGTTGATGTACCAGACCACAGGTTTGTATTGCAACAGCCCTTACAGGGAGAATATTTTGAAAGGCCTGTAATGCTAATAGAATCACTCTCATCTGTAGGACACTGATGTGTGAATTGGTCTCTTGAGGGAACCATGTGCCCTGGACCGTCCATCCCAAGAAATCATCAGTGGTCACAGTGGCCACTGGAAGAAAGAGAATAAAAGGATGGCATTGCTAAATCTCATCTGACTGAATCCACCAACAAAGACAATTTCTGCATACTTGAGTGAGTTTGACTGGGAAGGATAGAGGATGTTGCAGAACAGACCACTCAACAACTACAGTTCACTGGAAGATACGCATATAGAAACATGCTATAGAAATTAAGATTAAGGCCACACTGCCACCACGACTATAGCCTTTAGGAAAGGTCTGGCTGGAGGGTAAGAATGGGCAAGAATTTGCTGTGCCTGGGACTTTACTGTATCCACATGATGTGTAGGCACAGTGGCAATCTGACTTACTGTGTTCAACTGGGCACTGATGAACTCCAGACTCTGTAGTGGTTGTAGTTTTGATTTGCAGATGTTGACTGAAATGCTTACTGCTGGAGAAAGTTGGAATAAATACTCCTTGCACTGTTCTAAGAGATGCCTGGTTAGGGTGGTGAGGAGCCTGTCATCTAAACACAGAAACACTTGGAATCCCAGCAGTCTCAGTGCCATACACTTGGTAAACACCCTGGGGGCTGTGGGGAGACCAAAGGGCGGGGCTCTAAACTGATACTAACTGGTTCCCAACCAAGAACACAGATATCTTCAGAATCATCTTTTAATCTTGATGTGATAGTATGCATCTTGAAGATCGATTGAGCATCAATCACCCTTGGACAAAAAAGGACAAATGGACTGAATAGTGACCACTTAGAACTTTAACTTCTTCATAAATTGGTTCAGGTTGCTTAGATCCAAAATTGGTCTCAGGTCCCCAATCTTCTTCACCACTAAACAGAACCTTGAGTAAGTTCTGAATCCTCTTTGGTCTAGGGGGGACCTCCTGGATGACTCTTTTGTCTTAGCAGCTTTTGAATCTCTTGAGCTGTAGCTTCTATCTGACTGAGTGAGACATCAGGAAGCTTTCTTCTTTTAACTGGTGAGTATGGAAAAATGCTATGAAATAACCTCTGGATATTATTTTTAGCACCTAAGAATCTATAGTTATAGAAGCCCAGGCATCTGGGTGCAAGGACAAGTGCCCCTCGACTGCCTCCACAGGTGAGCAGTCAGGCAACCCTTCAGGGTTGCTTAAAGGGTCTAGAACAGAAAGGATTTTTGAAAAATGGTTTTGCAGGCCTCTCTGCCATGAGGACGGTGTCTTCCATTTGAACTCCCCCATCTGCCCCTGAAGGAGTTGTCTCTGTGTGGATCCTAGAAATACCCCTGGGATTTATGAAACCACATTTTCTTGCCCCCTCTTTGATGCTGGGACAAGGATCGTTGAAGGGTAGAAAAGCAAATCTCTAAGGCAGACAGGGCCTTTCTTTCCTGTTCACTGTGGGAAAGTGTTTCTTTAACAGAAGGGAGCAACAAGGAGGTTCCATCAAAAGGGGCACTGATGAAAGAAGACTTGGAGGAGTTGTCTCTGTGTGGATCCTAGAAATACCCCTGGGATTTATGGAGCCACATTTTCTTGCCCCCTCTTTGATGCTGGGACAAAGATCATTGAAGGGTAGAAAAGCAAATCTCTAAGGCAGACAGGGTCTTTCTTTCCTGTTCACTGCGGGAAAGTGTTTCTTTAACAGAAGGGAGTAACAAGGAGGTTCCATCAAAAAGGGTACTGATGAAAGAAGATCTGAAGGGCTCCACAAAATTGCATAACAGCATCTGGGCATGTCTCTGGACCTCAAAATGCGAACTTGAAGTCCATGAGATACCCTCTGCAGTGTGGGATATCAACCTCATTGACACACCGGAAATGGACAATAGAGTGGACAGTTGTGAAGATGACCTATTATAGTCCTCCACAGACATGGACTCCGAGAAGGATTTGGAGAGCTCCTTGGTCAAATCCTTCTGTAGCCTTGTGAAGTGTGCTAAATACTTCACGGACCGCAAGTTAAAGGCTGCTGAAGCAAAAATGCACTTCTCAAATCTGTCCAGTGCCTTGACTCATAGGTTCATAGGTGTTTACTACGCTAACGACCACAAAGGCCTTCTTAAGCCTAGCCATGCATTCCAAATCTCTGACAAGTTCTGGTACCCTTGATAAGTGTAGGCATGGGCCTGGGAGATGAACCATTTACAGGTTACCTGTTTGCATTAGAGACATAGATGCCAAACCAGGGATGAATTTGCAGTTTCTCATCCAACTGTCCAAGTTGCACTTGAATTGGGTTAGGGAGGAACTCTGTGTCACACAGATGGAAGCCTGTCCATAGACAGGGTAGTCTCTGGGATACATACGTATCTCTCCAGCAGGTTCTATTTATATCACAGGAAAGGTTTACGTCTTTAGAATGAGTAATTCTGGTACTGTTTATTTCGTGGATATGCAGGAGGTCCAGCAGAGTGGGGTCTGACAATGCCCTGTATGCCAGGCATAAATCTCCCCTCAAAAGCCTGTAGGAGACAGAATACAGGGATAGGACCTTGAGGTGATCTGCACAGGACATATTACTTACGCCCTGTATTCTTTTAGTGAGGAATCTCTGTGAACATTCCAGTTATTGGATATGCCTGGTTAGGTACATACCAAAGGGTACATTGTACTCAATGATAGGTCTGATGAATGCCAAATACAGTGGAACAAGGACTTCCTTGGACTTACATGCATACCTTAGTTTATAAGTTGCACAACATATAATGATTTCCTCACCACTGTAGACATGTGAAGATCAAAGGCTAGATTACTATGTGTGTCCCTAAGTCCCTGACTACTGGGTCAACTTTAAGGGGTGTGTTGTCAATATGATAGTTACCAGCATTCATGGATTATTTTGGGGTTTTGGAACTTATGATAGTTACCAGGGATGGATAACTTCCCAAAGGATACTATTATGCATTTCTTGGCATTTAGTTGTAGTCCATGGCTCTGACACCAGTTATTTGTCTGTGTCAGCCCCTCCTGGAGAACATTTGTGTCAGTGTGAAATTCAATGATAGCTCCTAATTTGCAATTATCTGCAAATTTGGTCAGCCAGAGACCAGTGACATTGGCCTTGACTTCTGAGATGTAAATGCCAAAAAGAAGCAGTCCAAGGACTGATCCCTGAGGGACTCCACTTGTGACTGGCCTCTTTGTAGAGGTGGACTCCCCCAGTTCTAACTTCCTGGGTCCTGTCTGTGAGCCAGTTGGCTAACCACCAGGTGACATATGGGTTTGTACCTAATCTCTTGAGTTTGCCAGCAATGCCTGAGCGTGGTAGGGTCTATATCATATGTTCAAAGTTTTATAACTTTAAACATTAAAATATCAAATTTAAATGTTCAAAGTTACAAAACTTTGAACATATGTAAAAAAATAAAACCCCAAACGCAAAACTAACATCTGAAGGCAGGGGGGCAAACCCCCCTGCACCCATATACCAACTTCGAGACCACAGTACAGTGCAGTAAGCAAAATCATCCCTTTTTCTGCACTATAGTGCGGTCCCGGAGTTGGTATAGTTAAAGAGCGGGGGGTGTGGGGAGGCACATCCCCCCACGTGGGGGTGCAGGGGGGCTTGTCCCCCTGCCTACACTAGTCAGATAAGTTCCATTTGGTTTTTTTTTTGTTTTTTATTATATGTTCGATGTTTGAAACTTCAAACATTTAAATTTGATTATTTAACGTTCAAAGTTTTCAAACTTCGAACATATAATATAGACCCATGTGGTATTGTGTCAAATGCCTTGCCCAGGTCAAGGTAGGCAGTGTGAATGATTTTGCCTTCATCCATTACTTTGGTGACCTTCTCAAAGAAGTCCACCAGGATGAGTAGGCATGATCTGCTCTTGACGAAACCAAACTGGTTTGAATCCAGTGTCTGGAGGTTTACTATATCTCTATTGATCATTTCCATGATAATTCTTTCCATGGCTTTACATGTAAGACTAGTGAGACTTACAAGTCTGTAGATAGTCCATCTTGGTGCAGAGGGATGACTGTTGCCTTTCTCCATTCATGAGGCACGAAGCCTGTTTGGGGGCTACAGTTAAATAGCAATTCCAGAGACCCTGACAGGTCATGTTTCATGCTATTTAGAAGGCATCCTGGGATACTGTCTGGACCCATTGACACAGTGTTTTTGGTCTTAAAGAGAGCATTAAGTACCTGTTACCTAGTGATAGTAGGGGGAGTTATATTTGATGATATCTCCTGAGGGAAGGTTGAGGGAGAGAGAGGAGTAAGTTGGAGCTGAATTTATCAGCCAGGAGGTTTGCTATATCTTCTGGCTCAGTATAGGTGGCTCCATTCACAATGAGCTCTGCACACAATTGTGTGTTGCCTTTGCGGTTGCGAACATAGCTAAAGAATGCTTTGTGGTTGTCCTTGGCCTGGAAGGTGAAACTTACCTCAAATTTGACTTTGGTAGACTTTATTTGTCCTCTGAGCTGTTAGTTTAGTTTGATGAGAGTGCTTTTATCCTTCTGGATCCCGCAACTCCTACTTTTTGCCATGATTTTCTTCCTCCTGCTATACAGCCAATTGATTTTGTGACAGTTCTGTACTTCTTCCTGGTGGGTACAGCAGCCTCTATGCAGCTATTAACATGCTTGTACAGGTTTCTGTGAACAGTTCTGCAGAGGCAGAAGTGTTCTCAGGATTTATAGTGGCTTGAAATGTTGCCAGGTTCTCACTTAATAGCAGGAGGTTAGCCTTAGAATAGTTTCTGAATATTCCTGGTTGAGCTGGGGGTCCAGGTTTTATTTTACTTCAAAGGACACCATTTTGTGGTCTGACCTTACCAGGGAAGGCATTACAGTAGGGGGTGTGCAGCACTCTCCCATATTAGTGAGGACCAGATCCAGTATGGTTGCACCCCTGATTGGAGTATTGACTATCTGGTCCAGGGAGTTTGTGTTTAGAAAATCCAGGATCTCTGTGCATGTACATTTGATGTCATATAGGATTTCCAGTTAACAGTGAGGTAATTAAAGTCACCCATGAATATGACATTGGGTTGGATGGTTAGTGTCTCTAATAAGTTTAAATACATGGTATGGGTTTCCTAGGTCATAGAGGGGACCTATAGCTTGCAAGTAAGTGGTATTGGAGGTTTAACTATGGTGATTTGAACATGGAGCAGCTCAAGTGCATTGTTCTGTTTAACCAGCCTTGAAGTATATTTATTTTTGATGTAAATAGAGACACGTCCACCTTTAGTCCCTGCATGTGAAGTAGCTGGTCTAAATGTGTCAAAGTCATTATAACCTTGCACTGTCGGCGTATTCTCTGCGACTTTAAACCACATCTCAGAAAATGCACAGACATCAGCATTCTCTAGGGTAAAGACAGCTTCCAGGGATTGGAGTTTTTTGTTTAGGTTCCTAGCATTGAGTAGCAATACCTTTAGATTTTCTTGCTTTTGATTTGCTATGTCAGAAGTACTTTCAGTTGGGCATTGCCTAAAAAAGGCACTATGGAGGAAGACAATGTTTTAGCTAATATTCAAAAGCCTAGAGGGGAGAGCTGCAGACGATCCCTGGAAAAACAGCAGTCTGTTCACCATCTCCTTCCATGTTGACAAATATTGTACCCCCTTAGAATGACACCAGAAACTAAGCCAGTTATTAAAGTCAATCATCTTTTGTTCATATTGTGGCATCATCCTTGGAGAAGGTAAAATGCTGCTCAATGCTAGGCTCATAGATTCTCTGTCTGGGGGATGAATTAAGGAGCTCTGCTCAGCTAGCACCTTTTTTGTGGCTGCTGCCACAACCATGGTATCACCAGGGAGTCCTTTGCTCCACTGGGTTCTGTCCTTGGGTGGTGCCAAAAACTTGTTTGGATGTCAGGATACTGGTTGGACAAAGTCTGGTTCCTAGTGAAAGACTAGGTCGATAAGCTCATCAGCCAAGGAAGTCAGTCACCCAAGACGTACATGTGCCAGAACCAATAGCTTTCAGAAACACAGATTCCTCTGGGGAGGGAGTATCTGAAGGCCATCCACCCTGTGCTTGAGAATGTCTCGGATGTCTCCAAAATATATGTCATTCATTGGGGATCGAGGACCCTTCCCCTTCCTCAAATTTGATATCCACTGTTAGTGATTCTGCAGGGGAATCTATGTGCCTCCTTTTGCATGTTCTCTTCCAGGGAACCTGCTCAGTGGGGTGTTCTGGGAGGTTTCTGAAAAGGGGAATTTTCTGTAGAGGAACTGCCTGGATGCTATATGGTACTGGCTGTCCATGTGGAGTATGTCTGATAAGGTCAGAGCTTGAACCAACTGGGGAAAGTGATGTAGGATCCAAAGAAAAGAGAGAGAAATTGGATCTCTCAGATGAGAGAAAGCTCTCCCCACCACCTCAAATGCATATGGACTGGGAGAAGCCATGGTAGGTAGCACTGAGGCCGAAACCTCCGATGTAGCCTCACCCTCACCCTGCATGGATCTGTGACTCGATGAGGGAGTCAGACCCGAGCTGTCTAGAACCAAAGTTCCAAAGGGTAAGGACGGCTCCAACAATATTGGAGTAGACCTTGTCCTCCCCAGTCTGGTGCCAATGCTTCGACTTAAAGACTCATCCTGATCCAAGGATACAGGAGCATAACCAGTCAGGGAAATTGTCAGAGTCAAAGAGCTAATCATCTTCAGATCTGACACAGACACTCTTGAAGGTCTCAGATCTGATGCCTCCAAAATCATGGGACAGATCAGAGAAGGAGAAATCACTACCTGGGAAGTGGAGGGAAGGCTCATGGATCTGATAGGAGAGAGAGGGATGGACTAACCCCATCTGAATTTGAGTTCTGAGGAATTTCCTCATCATCCTATCCACATCGGCCTCAAAAAGACTCCAGCAGGATCTAATGGATGAGGTTGTGGACTGAGGTCTTGATTCTCACCTCTGTGTTGTCTGCAAAAAGGGGGAATGGAGCCAAGGAGATACTGATTTAACTGTGAACCGGGGAGGCCTGAGAGACTTTATGAGTATGACAGTCAGATCTGAGGACTTAGGATATGATGTTTTTTTTCTTTTAGGATCCAATGTGGACAGATCTGAAGTTTTTCTGATCTTTCAGGTGGCTCCAAACAAGCCATGGTGGGAGTTGAGGACTTTGGAGATATGGTAGGGGATCTCTTGCAAGATTCAGAAGCAAACTTTGAATGTTTACTGGGGGAGGGTACAGCCGCTGAAGTAGATAAAGAAGGTGGTAGCAAGCCCTTAAGCACCATTTTATTTCTTCTATCTGAAACAGCTGTTGAATTAAAGGGGGTGCAAACAGAACAACCCATGTTTAGGTATGTTGCCCCCAGGCAATGAGCACACTCCCTGTAGGCATCAGAATTTGGAATTTTATGCCAACAGGAAGTGCACTTTTTAAAACAGGTTGGTTTCTTGGCCATAGTTAAAACTGTAAAAAAAGGCCATAACACTTTTTTTCTTTCTTTTTTTTTTTTTTTTTAATAGACTTAAGAAAGAAAAGTAAACTAACAATAGTAGAAGAACTACCCTAAAAAGGGTAAGAAAGAAAAGATAGGTACCAACAATGGTATGCAAAGAAAGTACCACAAGGGTAGAAAGGATGTTAAAAAAAATCCATCCATCCATCCTCAACCACTTTTTTCCCATTTTGCACATGGGGTTGGGGTGTCACTTCAACAGTAACAATCATTTTGAGCCATGGTTTACACCAATGAGTGGCTAGCCCTGCCACGCTAGTTCATCTGTACCACTCACTTGCGCACACACTCACATCTAGGGCCAATTTAGAGTGACCAATCCACCTACTGCATGCCTTTGGAATGTGGAAGGAAATCCTGCAACCACAGGGAGGACATGCAGATTCCACACAGAAGGCACCCCAGCCGAGAATCAAACTAGTGAGCCTCTTCCTGTGAGGCAACAACATTAGCCGCTGCATCACCACAACTGTCTTCTTTTAAATGAGAACATTTAAGGAACTTGTCTAAAACAACTCTGATCTTACTTCTTTTTATGATTCTTGTAAAAAAGAAGCTATGGCTTACCATAATGTTCCATCTGTGTTGTTGATCTTCTTCCATTCATCACTGATAGGCTTGGTTCTGAGCCCTCGGAACCGAGTCGGCCTAATACCAAGCTCGCGTACACCAACAACTCTCGAGCTAAGCTGCTACCTACGATGCCCTTCTCCCAGTTACCTCAGATTGAGTTTGCATGCAACATATAGAAGTAAAAGCAGAGGCCATTTCTGCGCAAAAACCCTGAAAACACCACAAGGACCCATAAGATCCACCAGGAGCCTTTGGTGGGGGACAGAGGGTCGGTTGTGATGAATGCAAGAAGATCAACAACACAGATGGAACGTTATGGTAAGACATAACTTCTTTATCTGATGTTAATCTTCTTCTCATTCATCACTGATGGGACAGAATCCCAAGCTACTTGAATCCCTGGGTGGCCCTTATGGAAGTACATTCCTGAGTATCATTGAGGCAAAGGCCGCTCTTCCCCTGGAGACCATGTCCAATTTGTAATGTATGATGAAAGTATGGGGTTTAGCCCAAATGGCTGCTGCACAAATGTCGTCCATGGAAGCTCTGGAATGAAAAGCAACAGAAGTTGCAATGGCTCTCGTTGAATGAGCTTTGACATTAACAGGTTTAGGTTCATTAGCTTGAGGGTATGAAAAAGTAATACAATCTCTGAGCCATTTTGATAAGGTGACCTTTGGTATGGCACATCCCATTTTTGGTCTAGAGAAGTAGATGAAAAGTTGATCCAACTTGCAGAAAGATTTAGTCCTGTCTAAATAAAAATGCAGCTGTCTGTGTACATCCAATGAGTGCAGACAGTATTTTCCTTTATTGGAATAATTTGGGAAAACACGGAGAGCTTAATGGACTGGTTGACAGAGAAATCAGAAATTACTTTGGGGAGAAAAGAAGGATTAGTACGAACAGATACTCTGTCTTTATGAAAGATTAGATACGGACTCTTGATGCATAAGGCTTGTAGCTCTGAAATCCGTCTAGCTGATGTGACTGCCACCAAAAAGAGAGATTTCCATGAAAGAAATTTAAGGTCACATTTTGCAGCATGCTCAAAAGGAGGTAAAGAAAGAGACTGTAATACCAGAGAGAGATGCCATGTCTCTAAAGGCTGTCTGATTGGGGGTCTGCTATGGAAAGCTCCCTTGAGAAAAGTCTTGCAAATGCAGGTGCAGATAAGTGGAATGCCTTCTAGACCTTTATGAAAATTGGAGATAGCTGCCAAGTGGACTCGAATAATGGAAGCTGAAGCTCCATTGTTGAAAAACTCAGAAAGGTAGTAAAGTATAACAGATGCAGGAGCTGAGAAGGGGTCTAGCATCTGTTTTCTAGATCAAAGAGCGAACCTTTTCCACTAACCTCTGTAGAGTTTTCTGGTGGATGGTTTATGGGAGGCCAGAATAATATCGCAAACAGGTGAGGAGAGGGATTCCTGCCTAGCGACTAACGGAAGTTGAGAAATAGGTTCATAGGTTCATCGATTAGTACTAGGCTAACTGCCCCTGCGAGCTATTTTAAGCCTAGCCAATTATCCACTGTGAGACTCAAGCTGTCAGCTTGAGAGTGGACAGATTCGGGGGAGTCAACCCTTGGGAGTGAGAGATTAGGTCCTGATGAGTGTCCAGGATCCATGGAGGTTGTAATAGGTGAGGCCGGAGAAAGGGGAACCAACTTGTCGAGGCCAAAATGGGGCAATGAGGATCATCTTACATCTCAACTGAATTGCTTTCTTTAAAAAAAAGGTATGAAGGGAATTAGAGGGTAAGCATAGAGGAGACCGGTGAGCCAATCATGAGTCAAAGCATCTCTCAGTGACTCCCCTTCTGGGGGAAAAAGGGCAAAGAAGCTGCTGCATTTGTTGTTTGAGGGGGTAGCAAAAAGATCACAGCAAGGCTGGCCCCAGCGGCTGAAAATTTCTGCCATCACATTCAGATTGAGAGACCACTTGTGGAAGGAGGATGCATCTGCTCAACCTGTCTGCAATCACCTTGGAGCTCCCTGGGATATGCTTTGCTATAAGAAAGCAGTTGGAAGCTATTGCCCAATGCCAAATTCTCATGGCCTCTCGACAAAGGGGGTAGGATTTGGTCCCTCCTTATTTGTTTATGTACCAGACTACTGACATAGTGACTGAATGGATTGCAATCGTTCCTGATGGAAGGAGCAGATGTAGTGCCTGCAACGCTAACAGCACTGCTCTCAAGAGAACATTGATATGCAAGTTGGCCTGCAAGTTGGACCACGTGCCTTGGACAGTCTTTCCCTGAAACTGCCCCCCCTATCAGGGAAGCGTCCGTGGTCATCGTGGCTTTGGGCTGAGGGGTCTGGAAGGGGCGACACCAAAGAATTTTGTCTGTCCTCATCCACCAAAAAAGATCTTGCTTGCAGGAAATGGTGATGAGGATCTGTGAGTTTAAAGGGTGAAGGTTTGCCATCCACTGGGCCAAAAGGAGCCATTGTAATAGTCTCATATGTAATCTTGCCAGAGGAACAATCGGAATGGCTGCAGCCATAGACCCCAGAGCCTGTAGAACTTCTCTTGCTGACACTTTCCTTTGACAGAGTATCACTTGTACCTGTAATCTTAACCTCTGAAGCCTGTGAGGTGGAAGAGAAACCAGGCTTGTTTGAGTATTGAATACTGCTCCTATGAATTCCAATTGTTGGGTAGGGCAAAGACTGGATTTTTCCCAATGGACTGTGATGCTTAGATACTCTGCCAGTGACAGAGTGTAGGGGAGGGCCATGGTCAGTAGGTGCTTGGTGAGGGCGGAGAGGAGCCAGTTGTCTAAATATGGAAACACCTGGAATCTATGAAGTCTCAGATGAGCTGTCACCACTGCTAGGCATTTCGTAAACACTTTGGGGGCTGTCGAGAGACCGAATGGCAGGGCTCTGAACTGTTAATGATTGACTCCTAGCCGGAAGCAAAAGAGACTCCTGGAGCGTTTGTCCATTTTGATGTGGTAATACACATCCCGGACGTCTATCGAGCACATCCAAACATCCTCCCATAGAAAAGGGAGAATGGATTGTACAGTGACCATGTGGAATTTGGTTTGAACCACTGACTTGTTTAGTTGGCTGAGATCCAAAATGGGTCTCCAGTCCCTGGTCTTTTTTGGCACCAAAAAGGATCTTGAGTAAAAACCGGATCCGCATTGGTCTATGGGGCCTCGTTGGATGACTCTTTTTTGACACAGCCTTCTTACCTCTGAAGCTGCTTCTTCCCTTTGACTGGGTGGAACATTGGGAAGGTACTTTGAAGGTTTTGGGCAAGATATTAGAGGGATGTAATAGCCTCTGGAGATTATCCTCTGCACCCACCGATCATTTGTAATAGAATGCCAGGCAGGTTGGTGCAGAGAAAAACAAGCCCGGACTGCTTTCAGAGGAAAGCAATCGGGCAATGCTTAAGGAGCATTGCTAAGATCGTCCGGAGAAAGAATCCCTGGAGTCTTGGTTTCGGGAACCCCCTCTGCCCCTAAAGGGGCATTGTCCACCACTGGAACCCCCTCTTCCTCTAGGGGAATCCTCACCAAGTGCGTTGCGGAAAGGGTCTTGAGATTTTTTGTGTCATATTTTCCCACTCCTCTGGTTCCTGGAAAAGGAAGGTTGAGGTTTGGAAAAATGCAGGCCAACGACAGACAAGGTCTTTCCATCCTGTTCGCACCTGGCCAGTGTGTCCTTCACTTTAGGACCAAACAAGACAGATGGTTCAATAGGGGCATTCAAAAAGGAGGACTTGAAGGAGTCCGCAAGGTCACAGATACGCATCCAGGCATGGCGTCTCAAGACTATGCCTGAATCCGCAGCTCTAGCCACCCCTTCAGTTGCGTGGGAGAGCAACCTCATGGACGAGTTGGGGTAGTAAGTTGAGAGGCAACCTTGTCGCATGCCCCATCAGAAACTTGACCCTCGAGGGTTCCAGAAAGTTCAGAGATCAGATCCCTTTGCAGCCTCGGAAAATGTGCCAAGTAATTCAGAGACCTGACTGCAAAGGTCGCTGAAGCAATGTCCACAGCCCGGGACTCTCTCTTGGGTGGGTGAACAGTAGGACTTTCCTCCACAAAGTCCTTTTTTGTGGCCACTGCCACCACCATAGCGTCTACTGGCAAGCTTCTAGACCAGTGGGGTTGCTCCTCTGGTGGGGAAAGTATCTTATCTGGTCTCCGAGGAATGGCCTCAATAGAATCAGGGTTCTTCCATGCACATTGCAGGATGAGCTGGACTAACTCGTCGGCAGGTGGGGTCACCCAAGAAGTAGAAGGCTGAGAGCAGAAAGCCTGCAGGAAGACAGACTCCTCTAAGGAAGGATTGGAGGGCTTCCAGCCACCCCTCTGTTTCAAAATTTCCAGGATGTCTCCAAAGGAGACATCATCCAGGGGTAACTGTGGGGATCCTTCCCCATCATCGTAGTCTGTATCCTCTGTGAGAGACTCCTCCAGGGAGTCAAGGTGTTACCTCTTACATGCCTTCTTCTGAGGGGGTTCTTCAGTGGAAACGTCTGAAGAAGACTCGGAAGGAAAATTACCCTGGACAGGGGTTTCCTGAGGCTTGTGCTCTCAGTGTCCTGGGGAGGTGGCCCATGGTAGCTGTAGCTCAGAGGGAGCAGGAGGGAAATCCAAAGTGGGGGGAGTGCTTTCAGAAGCAAGCACCCTCTCCATCACCTGGAAAGCTGGCCCACCCGAAGAGGAATGGAAGCCTGGAACTGAGTAAGACAATCTCGGAACCAGGGTCACACCCCGCTCTGTGCAGCCCACTCCCAGGGATGGAGCCTCAAGCAAGATCGGGGCAGGTGTGGCCCTCGGGTCTGAGGATGGAACTGGCAAAAAACTTGGAACCATGCTGGGAACCGAGGGTTCCACCCCCCAACCATGAGACCGAGGAAGGGACGGTTCCGTAAATGCCCAAAGGGGAGGCCTCGAAGCCTCAGAGAGAGTCAATGTCCGTGCCAAGGAAAGGGTCCCCACCAAGGACATCAGAGCCATGGGCCTCAGAACTGATGGATCCGAGGGAGGAGAATAAGTGGGAGTCCTGGGAGCATTAAACCCAAACCCCGAAGTGGGATGAGTTTTAGGAATGTTTGTTATCCCTCTGGCTGTCAACAGTTGGTCCAGCAGGTCCACTACATCAAATTCAGACAGACTCCTGGTTGACCTTACAGACACTCCGGAAGGGGAGTCAGGCCAGTCCAGAAAAGGGCTATAAGTCTGGTCTATAAACGGGTCCAATGAAGGGGAGTACTGGGTCTGTGGTGTTTGAATTGTCGGCAACAAAGATTCTAACTTGGGAACAGGCAATAGAGGGACTAACGGTGCTGAGAAGAGGCAGCTGGAGTAGAAGTCATCGGCTCCAAGAGGATCGTTGAAACCGACGTTGGTACAGTAAGAGATGAAGTCGGTGCCGAGACTATCGGAGGCAGTAAGGTCAGAGTCATAGTTGTCACTATAGTTAAGTCTGGTGCCGTAGATTTCGGTGCTGAAGGTGGTGCCAACGTCAAAGTTTTTGCAATGTCCACAGAAGCATTAGAAGCTGAGCTCGGAACCGGAATATTCAGAGCTGAGGAAGTGATTTTGTGCTCCATAGAAGACTTGTGGGCCTTGTGTTTGTGGGACTTACCCTTATCACCAGCCAGTGAAGAGGGATCAGAATGTGGACATTTTTTGTCCTTCACTAGAGGGGTTGAGACCTCTGACACAGAAAAAGCCTCTGAGAAAGGTGAGGTTAATAGGCTTTTCAAGATAAGTTTGTTTTTCCTCTCATTCAGCATCCGCTGACTAAAACTCAGACAAATCTGGCAAGGAAGTTTCACAGAGAGGTGGGAACCCCCAGACAACAGACACAATTATCGTGTAAGTCACTGTTGGGGAGTTTGCCATTGCAGGAAATGCAATGTTTGAACCCCAAAGTCCCTTTTTTTTCAGACATCTCCAACACACAGAAAGAAAATAAACACATTACCAGAAAGTATAGAAAAGAAGCAGAAAGAAAGAAAGATACCAACGATGGTATCAAACAGTACCTCAAGGGTAGGAGAGGGCGTTACCAATTATGTTAAAAAATTACCCGATGGGTACAGCCTAGATAGAGAAAAAGGGTATTAAAAGAGTTAGATTAGAAAAAGGTTTCAAAATACAGCAAAATTTATAAAACTATGACATTTAGCTGGAGAGCTCAGTGAAATGCTGCTATATGGCTGTGCGTCAAACGAGATCTGAGGTAACTGAAAGAAGGGCACTGTGTGTAGCAGCTTAGCTCGAGAGTTTTTGGTGTACACAAACTTGGTATTAGGCCAACTCGGTTCCAAGGACACAGAACCGAACGCATAAGTGATGAATGGGAAGAAGATTGACTACATCAGATTAAATAGTTTCTTTTTTTTTTACAACTATGTTATAGCATTCTTCTGTATAATTTAGTTATACTTTTAATGTTAGTATGTATATAACCTGGGTGGAGCCTGCAAATGGTCAAATTTGATCAGTGGTCTGATTTGTTAAAATTAAAACAAAAAAGTTTACAGCTCCGTACAGAGAAAAAAAAATAGTAAACAACTGGAGAAGCACAACAAAGAACAGAGAGGATAGCCAAAAACTTTAAATAGAGAGATTCCCCGAGGAAAAAACTACTCACAAAAACTTTGAAAAACAAAAAAAACAGAAAAGCTCTGAAGAGAAGCTCCACGTCTGTGCGTGATGGTGACAAATGAGATTTGGGATTCTGTATGCTGGCTGGGGCATTATGGAAAGAGTGAGGTGCTGGAGAGGTGGATCCATAAGTCTGTGATATGCGGACAAGTTGGATCTGAGGTCAGATCCATAATCCATACATTAGAATGTATGAAAATGACACCAGATCAACTTTTGTTGACATTTGCATTTTTCTTCACTGTTGTGCAACCTCTGAATAGGCAAAGTTAAGTTTAACAGGGGAGGCCTCCCCAAGCCCCCCTGCAAAAATGTTACCTCTGAGATTTAGTGAAAGTTGTTTTGCTCAATTTTTTTGATCGTTCAGCACTCAGTTATACTGCTGACAATTGACTGACACATATCCAGGTTGGGTCATTTCTAAGTACCTTTCTATCATTATAGAAAATCATGTAGGGTGGTTTGAAGGAGAGAGAAAGTAATAAAAAAAAACATATTAGCTGATGGGATTGCTACTAAAATGAAATCTTCAAGGAGAGAAATTTTAGGTATGCATTGGCTGCTGTACTGAACAGGGCCAAAGTCAGTTTTCCTAAAATTAAATTTAAGTCCCAAGATTATGTGGAATCCTTGCATGTGGACTCTGGATAAGAATAACCCTCTTAGGAAGGCTTTGCATACACACTGAGAATCCAAAGACGAACAGCTAAGGCCTTGATAATAAGTTAAGACGGCAGCCAAGTGAACACACTGCTAAAAAGTGTTGAAAAGCTAGATTCCTTGTCACATAGCTTTGATAAGAACAGAAGAACTAAGAAAACTGGTGCACTGACTGGGTCCAATCACTGCTGTTCTGTCCGCTAGGTAAATCTGAGCCATTTTTCTTTAAATGTTTTTCTAGTCAAGGGTTTCTGAGATGCTAACAGTAACTGGGTCACACTTGGAGATGTGGGCATGCTGATGACAACATAGGTTCATATGTAGCTACTATGCTTACAGTCCAGGGGACCATTGAGAAATCTAGCCCTAATTCCCAGCTGCCCTCAAGCACTGTCTGGTTAAGTGATTTGCAGGTCACACAGCAGGTAAATGAGGGCTGTGATATAAGCTTCTTAGGCAGAAAACAGGAAGTCATGTAAAGGTATAACAAGTTGTATTTTAGCTTAGTAGGCTTAGTGTGTTTGTTTACCTCTAACCCTAGAAGGATTTCTAAAGAGGAGTCACTAGCATCTTTGTGTGGAAAAAGGCATCTTTAGCAGAATGGAGCTACTATCTCACAAAGAGAAGTCAGATGAAGACATGAAGCTGTTGAAGAGTCTTCCTTGCCTGTGGGTCAGTTAGTACTTGGGCTGTGAAGATGATAAAGGAAAAAATTTGAACCTTGGACATTTTTGGCCAGCTTTGAAAGACTCAGTATGGACTGTGCTGCATAGGACTGAATACATCCTGAACTGTTATTTTTTACAAAGGTGCAAGTACTGTTTTAAAGATAGCAGTTGTCTTCTGTTTCTACTGTTTTGCCAAGAGGCACACATTTGTCTCCATCTCCCCTATAAATAAACCCATGCTAAATCTTTAAAAAATGAAGAATAAGAGTCTTTATGTGACTACTGCTGGACTGAAATATCATTATATACATGTATGCAGGCACACTCATGCACATGCAGGCACACATACATCCAAGCGCACACACACACACACACACACACACACACACACACACACATATATATATATATATATATATATATATATATATATATATATATATATGCCTTACAGATATATATACATATATATGAACATATATATATATATATATATATATATATATATATATATATATATGCACACACACACACACACACACACACACACACACACACACACACACACACACACACAATTATAGACATACAAACACATAAGTGCATACATATTCAAAATTTCAAGTAATCAGGCAAACAGCATGCCTTTGAGAGGCAAAGGGAGACTAATTATCCAAAGCAAGGTGATGCAGATGCCAGAAGAACATGCAACACAGAACACAGTGATTAGCAGTCAGGACTGCATCCTGAACCTTGGAGCTGTGAGACAAGGATCTTAACAGTAAGCCACCATACTGCCCATGGTAGCTATGGGTCCTTTTCTTCCTCCTGGGAAAGTAAGAACTCAGAAGGTTGAGAACAGGACCCTACAATATGTTAGGAGAGCCACCAGATAACTAAGACAGAATGAAGCCCCTACCCACTTGTGCCATTTTTGTCAAAATAATTCCTCAAAAGGAGATCCATGCTGTCCCACAAGGGTGAAGAATACAGCCAGGCCAACTGATACAGGCACACTCCTTTACCTGCAGCCTTTCAGGGTGTAAACTCTTATCCCAGACTGGGAAAGAACCTCCAGAGTGGCTAGGGCCCCCTTCCTCTAGGGGGCCCCAAAGATGGATCAGTGAGACATATAGTTGAGGGCCTTAAGCTCTAAAGTGGCAAAGGAGTATTCATTAACGCTAGCCCCGTGTACATCTCAGACCACCATGCCTACAAGTGGCTCACAGGCAGGCAAGGGACTCAGAAATGATACGCACCTCTCATGATAAAAGAAAAATTGGTGATGGGGTGGCAAGGTAACATCTCACACCAATTTTCTGAATAATGATACAGGACATCAGCCATTCTGGAGGCATCAGAAAAGTGAGAGTGACTACGACCTTGTGAGGTAATATCAATAAAGGAAGGGCCCTTGAGGCATGACCCTAAAACTCTAAGGTAATACTTCCCCAGACTTACTTTGGATCCAGGTATAAGAATGATCTCAAGCACCATTTAACCTTTTTAAATGAAGCCTCATTCCAAGATGAGCCAAAGGAAATCAAGAACCACAAAACCTTCTCCTTTTAAGAAAGAAAGATCACCACACTTAACTCCAATATGGAACCAAGCAAGGAGGATGTCCTGATCCCTCTGACATCCGGATCTAGATTACATGTCATTCAAATGAACATAAGGGCAAGTTCTGCCCATATGGGGAGTCAGCCTTGTCAAGGTCCATATGTGGACTCATGAGTACCAAGGGCCATGCATGATGAGAAGAGACTTGCGCAGGTTCAGATACTGACAGCAAGCAAAAATGTCTGACTGAAATCCCATACTCTCAACTCCAGATCACACAAAACAAGTTCCTAATTTCTTACACTTTCATCCCATACCACCAAACAAACCAAAAGCACCTCCCCCCTCCTTCATTCCCTCATCAGAAACATCTTTACAGAACAGGAGGGGAATTTCTCCTGTGTCCTTGTTATTTTCCCCCACTTACTAGGAAAGCCAACTTGGGTTGTGAATGAAAGGGGTCAACTGGATGACAGCTCTTAAACTACTGTCACTAAAATTAAAATACTGTATACAGTTTATAGGTTTGTTAATGTTGGCAAATTGAAGCAACAATGTACTATGAATACCATATTTGATTCAGTCATAACAGAAAAATAGCTAACCTGCTTTGCAAAGGCTGTTTAACTTATCTAGTCTTTAGATAATGCCAGTATGAAGCAGGGCACAGGAAAACCGGGTCTATATCACATTGTCGAATGTTGACAATGTCGAATGGCTAAAATATCGAAAGTGGCGTTCATCAAAACTGTTCTTGTATGGGGCTGCGTCCCCCCCCAACCCCTCGCTAATTATATATACCAACTCCGAGATCGCACTACAGTGAGGAAAAGGCAAATTTCCTGACCCTCATTGTACCGCGATCCCACAAAACACTTTTCGATGAATGGCACTTTCGACATCTTAGCCGTTCGACATTGTCAACATTCGACAATGTAATAGGAACCCAGAAAACCAAGACTGCATTATAAATCACTCTGTATTAATAGCCAAGAACATCTGAAACAGAATGATCTGAAAATCTAAGGAGAGTGGTTCAGTGAGACAAATATGAGAAAATTCAGTACAAATTGTATACAATACCAAAGGACAAAGTACAGTTGTGGAAATAAACTTACTGTGAAACTGCCAGCCCAGCTAGCTCGAATTTTGTAAATAATTCTATGGTATTTGTGAATACTGCTATGATTTATACAGAACTGTATGTTATGTACTGTGCTTCAAGAATGTAACCACAATGTATCCTACTGGAAAAGAACAGAATGTTTTACAATTGTGTTTATCTCTCAGTTTCACCAAAGCAGACACAATGTCTAGAGCTAGAGGTTTTCCTATTGTCTTGAAACAGAAATAATTACTAGGTTTAAAATATAAAGTGTTTTTATTGCTCTGTGACTTCCTAGCAGCTGCACATCTGAGAGATAAGTATTTTTGACTATTAAGTCTTAAGCGCTAAATACTAAGTATCTGTTTAGCCTGGGAACTGAAGGCAGGTTACAAAGAGTGATGCCATCCAGCTGACCCAGCAGTAATGCTTGATAGTAATTTAAGAACTCTCTCAGAGAGTCTGTGCATTTTGCATTTGGCTTTGGACCTGAAAATATCCGCTTATCAGCACTTGCCTTGCTAATACTAAGTAACCAGAGTACAATAATTAGAAGTTATGTACCTACCATAACGTTCCATGTTAGTTGTCTTCTTCTCGCCTTCTTTCTTGCTGGATGGGTTCGGAGCCGATCCTCGGCCTATACTAAAGCTCGAGAGCTAGTTCCACTGGCTCGAGGTTCCCCTATATCCCACAATGCTAAGCGGTAACTCCTCAGATCTCGTTTGAAAGCTAAGCTCAGCAAGTAAATTCCATAAAAGGAACAACAGAAAACTCCTCTAGGTCTGTCCTGGCTAGGGGGAAGGAGGGTGGGATGCAAGAAAGAAGGCGAGAAGAAGACAACTAACATGGAACGTTATGGTAGGTACATAACTTCTAAATGTTAAGTTGTCTATCTCGCCTTCATTCTTGCTGGATGGGACCACGTCCCTAGCACCTTGTCCCGGGTGGCCTATCGGAACAGACTCTTGAGTACAGTGGAACCAAAGTTGGCTCGGTCTCTAGATGGCAAGTCCAACTTATAATGAGAAATGAAGGTATGGGGAGAAGCCCAAGTAGCTGCAGAACAAATGGAATCAATAGGCAGCCTATCTTGGAGAGCTACAGAAGTGGCTAAAGCTCTAGTTGAATGAGCCCTGGGTTTGGATGGCAACTGTTGATGTCTGATCTCATACACAAGGGTAATCAACGAAGTAAGCCATCTAGAGAGAGATACTTTAGAAACTGGAAGGCCCATTCTACCGTCTGCATAAGAAACAAACAGTTGATCAGACTTCCTGAATTGTTTGGTCCTGTCTAAATAGTACCTAAGTTGGCGATGAACATCTAAAAAGTGTAACTTTTGTTCTGACCTATTAGAATAATTAAGGAAGAAGATGGGAAGCTCAATGATTTGATTCAAATTTGCCAGTGAAGCTACCTTGGGCAAAAAGGACGGGTTAGTACGTAAGGATACCCTATCCTTATGAAACACAAGATAAGGGGGTCGACTACACAGAGCATGGAGTTCAGAGACTCTTCTAGCTGAAGTGATAGCTACTAAAAAGAGTGTTTTCCAAGATAGTAACTTTATTGAACACGAAGCCGCAGGTTCAAAGGGGGGAAGAATTAAGGACGTCAGAACCAAGTTGAGATCCCATTGAGAAGGAGGATCCCTGATAGGTGGTTTGAGGAGAAAAACTCCCTTTAAAAAGGCTTTGCAGAGTTTGTGAGACATAATGGAGGACTCTGAGACTCCAACATGAAAGTTCAATATTGCTGCCAATTGAACTCTAATGGTAGATGGAGACGCACCTGAGTGGAAAAGTTCGGCTAGAAAGTCTAGAACTGATTGAATGGAAGCAGTGAAAGGATCTATATTCTTTGACCTTGCCCAATAGGAAAAACGCTTCCACTTGTTATGATAAATCTTTGAGTGGAAGATTTATGAGAGGCTATCAAAATATCTAACTGAGCGAGATATCAGAGGAAGCCTGGCTAGAGTTGGAATTGGAGGAACCACGCTGTGAGGTTCAGAGAAGGAAGGGAGTGGTGCAACTGACCTGACTGATGGGTCAAGAGGTCTGGAACTGGGTCCAGATGCCAAGGTTGCTCCAACAGATAACGGTGGAGAAACGGGAACCAAACTTGTTGAGGCCAGTAAGGGGCAATAAGGATCATGGAAGCTTTCTGAGCGATGGCTTTCTGTATCAGCTGAGATATCAGTGGGAAGGGAGGAAAAGCATACAGAAGTCCCAGGGGCCAATCGTGTACTAGGGCGTCTCTGCTGGGGTGGCCTGGTTGGGGAAAGAGGGTGAAAAAATCGTTGCACTTGCTGTTTTGGGGAGTAGCGAAAAGGTCGCAGCAAGGCCGGCCCCACTTTCAAAAAACTTTCTCCAACACTGAATTCTTCAGAGACCACTCGTGAGGCATGAGAATAGCTCTGCTCAATTTGTCTGCAATCACATTGGACTTCCCGGGAATGTGCGTTGCTAACAGAAACCGCTGAGAAGAAATCGCCCATTGCCACAGTCTGAGTGCCTCTCGACATAGGGGGTAGGATCTGGTTCCGCCTTGTTTGTTGATGTACCACACTACAGACATATTGTCTGTCTGAATTGCTATAGTTCCCTTGGGAAGAGAGTCTTGTAAGGCTTGCAACGCTAGAAGCACTGCTCTCATCTCTAGGACATTTATGTGCAAGTGGCACTCGAAAGGTTGCCACATGCCTTGGACTGTCCTGCCCTGGTAATGCCCCCTCCCACCCGATCAGGGAGGCGTCCGTTGTCACTGTAGCAACTGGAGGAAGGGGCAAAGGTCTCCCTAGGTGGAGCTGGGGAGATGTGATCCACCAAGAGAGATGATTCTTGCACGACTGAGTTATCCGAATAGGATGGGACATTGGAAGTCATTGGAAAGACCATTGTGTGAAGAGCATCCATTGTAAAATTCTCATATGGAAGCGAGCTAACGGTAGAAGAGGGATGGCCACCGCCATAATCCCTAAGACTTTCTGGATCAATCTGGCTTTGACTTTGTTGCTCTGCAAGACGAGAGAGACCTGTCTGTGTATATCTGCTATTCTCTGCTCTGTGAGTCTGGCTGACATGTTGACTGTGTCTAGATTTGCGCCTATAAAGGTAATAACATGACAAGGCGACAAGACAGACTTTTCGTAATTTATTGAAATGCCTAGAGCCTGACATGTGTGAAAGGTGTAGTCTCTGGAGAGAAGCAAAAGATGCTTGGTGGGGGCTGTAAGGAGCCAGTCATCTAAATAAGGAAACACCTGGAATCCTTGTCATCTCAGATGAGAGACTACCACTGCCATGCATTTGGTAAACACTCGGGGGGCTGTAGTGAGACCAAAGGGCAGGGCTCTGAATTGGAAATGACTGGTTCCCAGCCTGAAGCGGAGGAACCTCCTGGAGCGTCGACTCATTCTGATGTGATAGTACGCGTCCTGGAGATCTATCGAGCACATCCAGTTGTCCCGCCCCAAAAGGGGTAGAATGGACTGCAGCGTGACCATCCGGAATTTTGTTTTCTTGACAAACTTGTTCAAGTTGCTGAGATCCAAAATGGGTCTCCAGTCCCCTGTTTTCTTTGGAACCAAAAAGAATTTGGAGTAGATTCCGGATCCTGTTTGGTCTGCTGGAACTGGTTGAATGGCTCTTTTTGTGAGCAGCTTTGAAATTTCTAATGCTGCTTGCTCCCTTTGACTGGGTGGAACGTCTGGAAGGGATTTTTTGGATTGCTTCGGAATGAACAGGAATAGGATTTTGTAGCCTTCGGAAATTATAGACTGTACCCACTTGTCTTGAGTTAGGGATAGCCAGGCTTCTGGGTACAGCGATAATCTTCCCCCGACTGCCTCCGAAGGTGGACAGTCAAGCAACACCTCAGGGATGCTGAAAGGTCTTGTCGGAAAAGGATTCTCGACTGCCCTGATTTTGCGAGCCCCCTCTGCCTCTAGGATGGCATCTACCATTATTGTTCCCCCCTCTGCCTCTAGAGGGGAATTGACTCTGTGCGTCAGGCAAAGCTCCCTGAGGTTGTTTGCGGAACCACATCTTTCCCCCCTTCTGGCCTTTGGGGTAAGGCCTAGAAGGAGTAGAAAAATGGATTCCGATGGCAGAGAGAGTTTTGCCATCAGTCTCGCACCTAGTCAGGGTTTCCTTCACTTGAGGACCAAAGAGGGATGATCCATCAAAGGGGGAATTAGTGAAGGACGCCTTGAAAGGGTCCGCAAAGTTACATAGATGCATCCAGGCGTGTCGACGCAAGGCTACACCTGTACCTGCCGCTCTACTTGCTCCATCCGCCGCATATGAAAGGAGGCGCATGGAGGAGTTAGTTATAGAAATAAGGGTTGCCAGCTGAGAGCTCATTCTATCCTGAAAGCCCGCAGCTGTTGGGTCCTTTAACATTTCGCTTGCTTCCTTGAGCAAATCCCTCTGAAGACGAGTGAAATGGCACAGGTAATTCAGCGATCGCATAGTAAAGGTTGCTGATGAGAACATCCGCTTCCTGTACCTGTCCATCGACCTAGACTCCTTGTTAGGAGGATGAACAGGCACCGAAGGATCAGCTAACTCCTTCTTGGTGGCCGCAGCCACCACCATAGCATCCACAGAGACGCCTTTGGTTAAAAATTCTTTGTCCTTGGGGGCAGTGATGAATTTTGATGGTCTCCTGGGGGTGGGTTCCACTGAATCAGGAGCTGCCCAGGCCTTCTTAGCCACCACTTGCATAAGGGGGTCAAAGGGAGGGGACACCCAGGAGGTGGAAGGGCGAGAGCCAAACGCCGCAAGATACACTGATTCATCCTCTGAAGGGTTGAGGGCTGGCCAATTCCCCCTCTGTTTCAAGATTTCGAGGATGTCTGCAAAGGAGACATCTTCAGAGGGGGAACGAGGGGAGCCTTCAGAATCCTCTAAATCAGTGTCAGAGGTGACAGACTCAGGGGAGTCAATGTGCTTCCTCTTGCACTGCCTCTTCCTAGAGGGCTCTCCTGCCTGATCAGGAGAGGCCTCGGAAGAGGAGGCGATCCCCACTGGGGAAACTTGAGGAGCTGGCTCTCTATGGTTGGGGATGAGAGAGTGAGCAGAAATCACCGGAGGCACAGTGGAGGGAGGGGCAGAAGGAGCCGACTGTGGAGTTGAACCTGGTTCTAACACGCTCCTCATGACCTCGAAGGCACCCCTGTCAGGCATAGCCGGAGGTCTCCGCTCCGAAAAGCTGAAAACCTCCCCCAGCACCGACAGTGATGGCTCCGAGGCCGATGTCGGAGCCGAACTCACCAGCCTTGAAGCACCGAGAGGGAGAGCGGGGTCGGACAAGGGTCCGATGCCACTCGCCCCCTCGGAGCCAATGAGGGAAGTCCGGTGCCGAGATTCCTCCAAGGAAGACATCGGAGCAGACGACGGCACCGAAGACAAAGGAATCGGTTCCAACGTCACCACAGTCTCGGGTCCGAGCCGTCCCGGCTCCGAACTCAAAAGAGTCAGAGGAGGAACATTTTGAGTAATGGAAATAGTTCTCGACTGTTGAGTCGGACTTTGAAGCATCTGGGCTAGTGCCTCGGACTTAAGAAGTCAACTCACTACTCTCTGAAGGTCATGATCCGATAGTCTGGAAGACCTAGAGGAGTGCGATATATGGCTCCTTTCAGACAGCAGAGGTGATGCTGGAGCCGAATGAATGGAGCCGATAGATGGAGATCGGGACCTTTTTCTAGATGTCAGTTACGACAACTTGATCAGAGCCGACTCAGTTGTGTCTTCCTTGGCTCCGGCCGGAGCCGAGGAAATAGTAGGGGCATGTGTTTGAGATTCATCGGCTCCAGCCGAAGCCGATGTTCGAATAGCCTTAGGACCCCCAGAAGACGGCTCAGAGACCGGAGCCGAAGGTCTGGAAGGCTTAGAGGGTTTCCCAAGGATTGAGTCGAGGGACCCTCAGGCTTCAATAAGCCCCTTAATATAAGTTTATTTTTTCGCTCCTGCAGGACTCTAGGGCTGAAGCCATGGCAAACAGCACATGAGTCCTGCAGGTGCAAAGGTCCCAGGCAGTACACACAAGAAGTGTGACCGTCTGTCAGAGACATCTTCTGACAGCACGAGTCACACTTCTTAAAGCCTGAGACCTTTGAGTCCTTAGACATGTCTAAGAAGAGAAGTGTAACCACATAAACACACACACACCAATTACACTAATTAGAAATTAATTTAAACTAAATTAAATTAAGTTAGAAATAATTTAGAAGTAATTTAGACAAATAAATCCCTATAAACACAGTCACTCACTACTAGGAAGGGAGGGACTGGGCCTAAGGCCCAAGGGAAAATTTCTAGTAAGTTTTTTGGTAAAGGGGAAAAAATTACAGGGAATGGATGGGACTACTCACTGTATACAACTATTTAGAAAAACTAACCTAAAAAGGGGAAAGAAGCTAAGAACAAAGTAGTTTCTTCTCAAAAACTAACCTGAGCCGGTAGGAATGCACCTCGATCGCTGTAGCGGCAAACGAGATCTGAGGAGTTACCGCTTAGCATTGTGGGATATAGGGGAGCCTCGAGCTGGTGGAACTAGCTCTCGAGCTTTTAGAGTGGCAGTCGGGCGAGGATCGGCTCCGAACCCATCCAGCAAGAATGAAGGCGAGATAGACAACTTAACATTGAGAAGTTATGTACCTACCATAACGTTCCATGTTAGTTGTCTTCTCGCCTTCTTTCTTGCTGGATGGATTCGGAGCCGAGGATCGGCCTATACTAAAGCTCGAGAGCTAATTTTACCGGCTCGAGGCAACCCTATATCCCATGATGCTAGGCACTAACTACCCAGATCTCGTTTGGTAGCTGAGAACATAACAATTTTATGCTCCCAACCCAAGGGAATGAAGGAAAGAGGGAAAAACTCCCATGTGCCACTACCTGAAGCTAAAGTTACCCAAGGATAACCAGTTTATGCTAAAAAGGGACATCCTTTCGGTCTATCCAGGCTAGGGGGATGACGGGTGGGACGCAAGAAAGAAGGCGAGAAGAAGACAACTAACATGGAACGTTATGGTAGGTACATAACTACTCAATGTTAAGTTGTCAATCTCGCCTTCATTCTTGCTAGATGGGACCGCGTCCCTAGCACCTTCATCCCGGGTGGCTCATTGGAACAGGCTCTTGAGAATGGTGAAACCAAAATTTGCCCTGTTTCTGGAGGCCATGTCTAATTTGTAGTGTGTAATAAAGGAATGAGGAGAGGCCCATGTGGCTGCTGCACAAATAGTATCTATTGGCAATCTAGCTTGAAAGGCTGTTGATGTAGCTAAAGCTCTGGTTGAATGGGGTCTTGGCTTAGAAGGTAATTCTTTACCTCTGAGTTGATAGATACAGGTAATCACAGAGGACAGCCATCTAGACAAGGTTACTTTGGATACCGGAAGGCCCTTTTTACCTTCCGCATAGGACAGAAAAAGCTGATCAGATTTCCTAGTTTGTTTAGCTCTGTCCAGATAGCAACAGAGCTGACGATGAATGTCCAGATAATGCAGTTTTTGCTCTGCCCTGTTAGAATAATTACGGAAGAAAACTGGAAGATCGATAGATTGATTTAAATTTGCCTGAGAAGCCACCTTGGGCAAAAAAGACGGGTTAGTTCTGAGAGAAACCCTGTCTTTGTGGAAAACTAGGTAAGGAGGATGAATGCATAGGGCATGGAGTTCTGATACTCTCCTAGCAGAAGTTATGGCAACTAGGAAGAGGGTTTTCCAAGAGATCAACTTTAAAGAACAGGAAGCCGCAGGTTCAAAGGGAGGAAGAATCAAGGTTCTTTGATTGGAGGTTTGAGTAAAAAGATACCCTTAAGGAAGGCTTTATACAGCTTGTGGGACATGATGCTGCAATCCAGTAGGCCTATGTGAAAATTTGAAATTGCCGCTAACTGAACCTTTACAGTGGAGGATGAAGAGCCTGAATGAAAAATTTCCGCTAGGAAATCTAGGACTGACTGTATAGGAGCAGTGAAGGGATCTATATTCCTAGCCCTTGCCCAGAAGGAAAAACGCTTCCATTTACTAGCATAAATCCTTCTGGGAGAGGACTTAAGGGAAGCTACAATAATATCACGGACAGAATTGGAAATCAGGGGAAGCCTGGCTAAGGATGGAAGTGGAGCAACCAAGCTGTGAGGTTGAGAGATTGGAGGGATTGGTGCAGCCGCCCTGACTGGTGGGCCAAAAGATCTGGCACTGGGTCCAGATGCCAAGGTTGTTCCAAAAGGTAACGATGCAGAAACGGGAACCATATCTGTCGAGGCCAATAAGGGGCACTGAGGATCATCCTGGCTCTCAAGGCGGTAGCTTTCTGAATCAACTGAGTGATTAATGGAAAGGGGGGGAAAGCGTATAGAAGTCCCCGAAGCTAATCGTGGACTACGGTGTCTCTGGAGGGATGGCCTGGAAGGGGAAAGAGGGTGAAGAAGTCGAGGCACTTGCTGTTCTGAGGTGTTGCAAAAAGATCGCAACAAGGAAGACCCCACTTCTAAAAAATCTCCTCCGTTACTGATTGCTTGAGAGACCACTCGTGTGGCATGAGAATAGCTCTGCTCAACCTGTCCGCTATGATGTTGGACTTCCCAGGGATATGCGTTGCTATCAAAAACTGCTGAGAAGAGATCACCCATTGCCAAAGTCTGAGTGCCTCTCGATACAGGGGATAGGACTTGGTTCCGCCCTGCTTGTTGATATACCACGCTACGGACATATTGTCCGTCTGAATTGCAATAGTCCCTAAAGGAAGAGAGTCTTGGAGGGCTTGCAACGCTAAAAGCACTGCTCTCATCTCCAGGACATTTATGTGCAGGTGGCATTCGAAAGGTTGCCATGTGCCCTGGACTGTCCTGCCCTGAAAATGCCCCACCCCCCACCTGATCAGGGAAGCATCCATTGTGACAGTGGCGACCAGAGGGGAAGGAACAAATGGTCTGCCCTGAAGGACTTCAGGGAGACCATCCACCAAGACAGATGTTTCTTGCAAGAAAGTGTTATTATGATTTTGTGTGTCAAAGGAAGTTTTTGGAAGGACCAGCGGGAGAAGAGCATCCACTGAAGGAGTTGCATGTGAAAGCAAAGAAGGGGAAGTAGCATGATGGCTGCCGCCATGAGACCTAACACTTTTAGAACAAACCTGGTCTGGATTGTTTTTCTCAGAAGGAGGATATAAACATGATTTTGAATATCTAAAACTCTTTGGTCAGTTAATTTTGCTGAGAGCTGTATGGTGTCCAAGGTGGCGCCTATGAAGGTAATAGACTGACAAGGCAACAAGGCAGACTTTTCGAAATTTATGGAGATACCTAGCCCTTTGCAAGTTTGAATGGTGTAATCTCTGGCAAGAAGAAGCTGATGCCTGGTGGTGGCAGTAAGGAGCCAGTCGTCTAAATACGAAACTCCTGGAATCCTTCACGTCTCAGATGAGCAGTAACCACTGCCATGCATTTGGTGAACACCCGGGGGGCTGTAGTGAGACCAAAGGGCAGGGCTTGGAACGGTAGTGACTGGCCCCCAGCCGGAAGTGGAGAAACCTTCTGGAGCACCTGTGCATCTTGATGTGATAGTACGCATCCTGAAGGTCCACTGAGCACATCCAATTGTCCTGACCCAGAAAGGGTAGAATGGACTGTAGCGTGACCATCTGGAACTTCGTTCTTTTTACAGACTTGTTTAGTCTGCTGAGATCCAATATTGGTCTCCAGTCCCCTGTCTTTTTTGGTACCAAAAAGAACTTAGAGTAGATTCCGGATCCTAGTTGGTCTGCTGGGACTGGCTGGATGGCTCTTTTTGTTAGCAGTTTTGAAACTTCTAGTACTGCTTGTTCCCTTAGACTGGGTGGAATGTCTGGGAGGGGCCCTTTTGGCCGAGTTGGGGTGTGGATAAAGGGAATTTTGTAACCCTCGGATATAATTGACTGTACCCATTTGTCTTGTGTGAGAGAAAGCCAGGCTTCTGGATACAGTGATAACCTTCCCCCGACTGCCTCTGAAGGTGGACAGTCGGGCAGCTTCTCAGGGATGCTGGAAGGGTTTGTCAGAGAGAGACTCTCTGTTACCCTGATTCTGCGGACCTCCTCTGCCTCTAGGGCGGCGTCTGTTGTTGTCCCCTCCCGCCTCTCGGGGGGAACTGACCTCTTGAGTCAGGCGTGACTCCCTGAGATTTGCAGAACCACATTCTTCCACCCTTTTGACTCTTAGGATAGGGTCTGGACGGGGTTGAAAAATGGACTCCTTCTGCAGAGAGAGCCTTGCCATCTTGCTCGCATCTGTTCAAAGTATCCTTCACTTGAGGTCCAAACAACCCCGAACCATCAAAGGGAGAGTTAGTGAAGGATGCCTTGAAGGGGTCTGCAAAGTTGCAAAGCCGCATTCAGGCATGACACCTTAAGGCCACGCCTGTGCCTGCGGCTCTACTCACTCCATCGGCTGCATAGGAAATAAGCCGCATGGAGGAGTTGACAATGGAATTTAGGGTTCCTAGCTGGGAGTTGATTTTGTCCTGAGACCCTGCAGCTGTTGGATCCTGTAGGGTATCACCCAGTTTTTTGAGAATGTCTCTTTGAAGGCGGGTGAAATGGCACAAGTAATTCAGCAACCGCATGGCGAAGGTCGCTGAAGAGAACATCCGCTTGCCGTACCTATCCATAGTCCTAGATTCCTTATTAGGAGGATGGATAGGCACTGAAGGATTGGCTAGTTCCTTCTTAGTGGCTGCAGCCACCACCATGGCATCAACTGGGATACCCTTAGATAAAAACTGTTTGTCTGACGGGGCTGTGATAAATTTGGAAGGCCTCCGTGGGGTGGGTTCTGTCGTATCAGGGGCCATCCACACCTTTCATGCCACCACTTCCATGAGGGGGTCAAAAGGCGGAGACACCCAGGAGGTGGAAGGGCGAGAACCAAATGCCTCTAGGTAAACCGACTCATCCTCGGAAGGCTTGAGGGTAGACCAGTTCCCCCTCTGCTTGAGGATTTCAAGGATGTCAGAAAAAGAGACATCCTCAGAGGGGAACCGTGGGGACCCTTCCGACTCATCCAAGTCGGTATCAGATGTAATGGACTCAGGAGAGTCGATATGCTTCCTCTTACAGGTCCTCTTTCGAGGGGTTCACCTGATGGATCAGGAGAAGCCTCAGAAGAGGAGGATATTCCCAATGGGGAAACCTGAGGCGTTGGATCTCTACGGTCGGGAATGAGAGGGTGGGTAGAGACCGCAGCAGGCACTACAGTGGGAGGAGCTGATGGAGCTGACCGTGGAGCAGGCACAGTTGCCAGTATGCTCCTCATGACTTCGAAGGCGCTCCTATCAGGCAGCACAGAAGGCTCCTGTTCTGAAGAAATAGGAACCCCAGCCGGCACTGAGAGGGACGGCTCCAAAGCCGATGTCGGGGCTGAATTCATCAGCGCCGAAGCTCCGAGAGGGAGAACAGGGTCGGACAAGGGTCTGATGCCACTCACCCCCTCGGAGCCAACGAGGGAATCCAAGCACTCGGATCCCTCCATTGATGGGACCATGGAAGAGATCGGAGCAGATGATGGAGCCAAAGGGGAAAGTATCAGCTACGATGTCACAATGGTCACGGCTCCGAGGAGCTCCAGCTCCGAACTCAGGGGCAGAGTCGGAGGAGGAATCGAAGATGGTATGGGTAAAGTCACTGTCTGTTGAGACGGAATGTGAAGCATTTGGGCCAGTGCCTGAGACTTTAGGAGTCTGCTAACCACCCTCTCAAGGTCATGGTCAGAAAGCCTGGAAGACCGAGAGGAATGGCTCCGATGGCTCCGCTCTGAGAGCAAAGGCGATCTCGGAGCTGAGTGAATGGACTCCAGGGACAGAGACCTAGATCTTTTGCGGGTGGAAGATGGCACAGAGACTAGTGCCCGATGGAGAGCGAGATCGTGGCTCCCCGACCGAGCGACTTTGGAGACAGAGTCTTTGAGGCATCGGCTCCGGCCTGAGCCGATGCAGAAGACTGCGACATACCCGTATCGGCTCCAGCTGGAGCTGATCGTGACGCAGTAGGTGAGCCACCAGCCGAAGGCTTGGAGCATGGAGCCGACGGTTTGGATGGCTTCAAAGGTTTACCCGGCAAGGACTTAGCCGGGGAACCTTCGGGCTTTAATAAGCCCCTCAAAATTAACTTATTCCTGCACTCCTGCAGGACTCTTGAACTGAACGCATGACAAACAGAACAAGAGTCCTGCAGGTGCAGGGGTCCCAGGCAATAAACGCAAGAAGTGTGACTGTCTGTCAGCGACATCTTCTGACAGCACGAGTCACACTTCTTGAAGCCTGGGACTTTAATGTCTTTAGACATCAAGCTTTCAAAGAAGGAAGAATTTCTTCCTTAGAAGTCAAAAAACACACACACACACAAGGTAAAAATAAAGGTTAATAACTAACACACACCTAACTGTCCCAAAAAAGGGAACGGGAAAAAAACGGAAAGGGCCTAAGGCCTAACCTTTACAGGGGAGGGATATAACCTTAGGAATTAGGGATTGACAAAGATGGGACCCAACGGAGTGGTATAAGGTACTAGACTATATATTTATAAAATAAAGGGGAAAAATCCTAAGAAAGGAGAAGAAAAATTTTAAAATTTTCACTGACCTGTGGAGCCGGTAAAAAAAGCACCTTGCTAGTGAAAGCGGCAAACGAGATCTGGGTAGTTAGCGCCTAGCATCATGGGATATAGGGTTGCCTCGAGCCGGTAAAATTAGCTCTCGAGCTTTAGTATAGGCCGAGTCGGAGTCAAGGTTCGGCTCCAAACATATCCAGCAAGAATGAAGGCGTGATTGTCAACTTAACATTCTCTCTTAGATATAGATATGAATATAGTAAAGATTAGTTTAGATGTTTTCTGTATTTATGTAAGACTGTCCTGCAATGTTGTTTTAAAATATTTCCTGTGATTCTGAACTCTGTAGTTACTGTGCTGAGTTAATGAATATTGTCTTGTTATTTTATTATTTATTATTAAATATTTAAACCTTTTAATTGTGGCTGGTTTGTTTAGAGATATTTAAGCTCTTAGCTCTTAGTGTACTTGCATATGTATTTGGAGACATTGTATAGGCCACTCCAATAGCCTTGAAAGTCTTGGTCACACTTACCATTTGGATTTATAGTAACATCGCACAGTAGGATTGGTCACCCTTTGGGAAGGGCCTTAAAGTAGCTGATAAGGGGTTCTGGTGGCAGTGATAACTACCTTATGATCTGGGTAGAAGAGAGCATAGCTAGTAAACCTGTGCCGGCCTTTACCAGGTGTGTGCTTGTGTATAAATCAAATCTCAAAGTGTGTGTGTGTGTGTGTGTGTGTGTGTGTGTGTGTGTGTGAGCTACTTGGGCAGGGACACAAAGCACTGGTTGGACAGAGAGAGTGCTGGGAAGACTTGGCTTGGAACCCTGGCTAAGGACTCAACTCTATAGCTGTGCCAGTGGGAAGTCTTACTGGGGATCTGGACAGAGAGAGGGAGAAACCAGCCCCAGACTGACAGTGATGTCTGTATGCTCTTAAGGGAAAATGTACTTTAATGTGTGTGAACTTGTCATCCTCCCAATTTGTATGTCCCTCACTGGTGCTAGTGGTGAGGATTGAGGCTCCTTGTTTACTGGGCCAGTGCAGGAATGTCACACTTACAATAACAGTAGATGTTTGAGTGATAACTATTGCAGTTTTATGGGTTATACAACCTGTGTCAAAGTAGACTATTTACAAGCAGTTGTCTCAGGCTATTAGCTTTTGTTATTCCCACCACAACAAAACTATTCCAGGCAGGGTCATGGTACATTCTACCAGGACCCTGGCTTCATCTATGTTTTTTTTGTAAATGGATGGACTCTAGAAGTATTCTGGAAGCAGCAATTTGGTAATCTCTTCATACTTTTAAAAGCACTACAAGCTAGATTCCTTTTCCAAGTCTCAGTCAGGCTTTGCTAGGCCCATTCTCTAGCAGATCCAAGATCCTTCCTCTTCCACCTTCCATGTCTTCTAAGCTATGATAATTTACTCATATGCTACTGTAGTAGTGATCAAGATGAAGAATATAGTATGGTTGTCGAAGTAAACTTATCAAAACAGTAGATGTTCAAATAATCATGGATGCAGTAGCCGCTCCCTCCTACCCCTTTTTTTTATTTATTTATTTTTTTTGCTAGAGTGGGGACATTTGTATTCTGTTATTCCTAGCAATGTCCTGTCAGGGCTCTGCCTCACTCTCTCAGCTGGCATGAAAGCTCTAAAGGGCTTGGCACCCAAATCTGTCTTTTAGTCAGCCCAGTTCGAGCTAAAGGTTTTGGCTCATGGAAGATGCCCTGAAGCTTTGGAAGCTGGCCACATGTAATGATCAATATAATAAACATAATATGGATAGCAGAAAAGTGAAAATTGGTTGGGTAAATACAGGAAAGCAAAGTAATACAACAGGCTATATGTTTTCTATTACATGGACAATATGTACTATGATAGTTGAATGGTATGGTCTTTGTCGTGCAGCTCCGAGGCCTGGGGTTCTAGGCTGAGTTGCAGTCAATGACTTTGTGAAGTCTGTATTTCTGTCCTCATTTCTGCACAAGTTTTCTCCAAGTACTTTGGGTTCCTCCCACATCCCCAAAACAGACATGCTGTATGACTGCCTACTACAAGTGACTGCGCATATGTACTCAATGCACCCTCATCTTTATTACTGAGGTTATAACTGACAAGAGTCTAAGGATCAGTTCACTTAGCCAGTTAACAAAAATAAAAAAGACAAATATCAAACTGCTGCTTAAATATCATATATTTCTGATGTTTATGTAAAATACTGTAGGGCAAAAAGCTACTTCTAAGAAACTGCATCTTGTTAACAAGTGACCTAATTTCTTCATTATACATACTCTACAAAAACTATGAGCACTAGACAAGAAACAGAAGAAATGATCTCACACACAAAGAAAGAAATGTTTCTTTTTCATACATTTTCCTAATCCTGTGTTCTTGTGCTAAAACAGTTTTAAAGCAGTTGTATAAAATTTCTACCACAATTCTAACACTGTCTTAGGAGATGTTTTGTGTGTATTCCTTCCACTAATTGAGAAACACGAAATGCACACTTACCACTGCACTCATCAGCCAGTCTTTCCAGAACATCTTCAGAAAATTTTCGTCTGAAGCGTCGCAAGACGATCCTCAGCATTTCCACACGGAGCTTTTAGAAAATAAAACACAATATAAATATTAACAGTTTCTGCATTTAGTTTCCCATCTTTAAATGTAAGTTATTTTCTGAAACATGAGGCAATGAATAAACAGCACTCAGTCCCAGATTATGTGTGTCCAGAAGGTATCTACAAAATGTCCCTAGAGTAATCTGCCTTAAAATAACCCCTTTGCAGACTTAAGAATCTACCCTTCTACTTACTAAAAATTCTCAAGATTAGCATGAATTTACAGCAGTTCTGAAAATGATTAACTCAGGCAAACCAAGATGTCCAAATAAAGATTCCACAAAATTCGCAAAAATGTAGCCTCTACTTTCTGCTCTAAATTACATGCACCAACAGAAATACCTCTATCTTGTGTATCTACCTTCAACAGAATTTTATTTTGGGCAGTTTAAAAGTGGTTAGGATAGTTAGGTGATGTGATGCCCTTAATGGTCAAAAGTCAAATAGTGAAAGAGGGCATCAGAAAATATTTTCTAAAAAAATTGAAGATTAACACAAACACACACACACACACACACACACACACACACACACACACACACACACACACACACACACACACACACACATTTGGCATATTGTTTGTTCTTCTTTGCTCATGTCAGCCTGGATATACATAGAAGCAATAACTTCCCAATAAACCTCACACACTTTAGTCTCGGTTTGCTTGTATTTCTGGTTATATCCCTACCAGTCCAGATCACCAGCATTAGTCAGTGAAAAAGCAGGATATGTGCAAAGTGAATAGGCCAGAGAGCTCCCAAAGCTGCACACAGAAGAAACTGTTTTGTTACACAGAGTCCCTAGCCCTATCTGCTGACATAATATCAGATATGACACTATGTGTTACTAGGTGTAGATTAGGCACAACCCCAGCTCCTTAAGTTAGTAATACTATCCAAGTCGAGCCTACTGGTCTATCGTGGCTACTATTAATAATTTCAGTCTCCACTGGAATCATATGAACATCCTGGCTTGTAGCAGAAGATATACTTTACACTCCCCCCAAAAACAGGCAAGAAAGCAAAGAATCACTATCACCCCCTTTTCCTTGCCATCTGCAGCAGGTACCCAAACCACAAGTCACCTCCAAACTTGTTAGACAAACTGGAAGTCCTCTATGTCCAATGTGCAATTAAGAAAGACACTTATCATATCATAGTTAACTATAGGACCCCTCCCCCCGTGTCCCCCTCAACCATACCTCCTACCTAACCAGTATGAAGTCCCTATGCATAATGCCAAACACCATTCTCCTAAAAGACTTTAGCTACCACACCATCAGCTAGGAGACATATACATACTCAAACATGTGTGCCCAGAACTTTCTGGACTTCATAAACCCAGCCTATCTGGACCAGTCAGTCTGCACCCCAACCAGGGGAGCTAAGATCTTGGACTTGGTCCTTACCAATATGGGGCAGCTTTGTTCCCCATCAATTGTAACTTGCTTCCTGGTCACATTGGATGACAAATCAGTCACATTCACCTTAAGACTGAACCCAGAAATATCTGCCAGTATACCTCAGTATTCAGAGATTATGCCAAGGCTAAACTATTAAATCTGAGTGATGACCTGACTAAATTCAAAAGCCCCTTCCATCTGTTTATGTTGAATCCTTTACCACTAAATTGCATGTGCATGTAAACGGATGCATCTGTGCTCCTCAGATGTAAATACAGTCAAACATAAACTTCATATGGTGGAACCCTAATAGAAACAGGCTCTGTAATAAAAAGAAAAAGAAAAATCTAATTGTACACAAAAATAAAATTTACTGTCAAGATGCCACTAATGCTCTTGATAAACTTAACAAGGAAATGCAGACCTTGACCAAATCAAACAAAGATAGATATGGGGTAAAAATAGCCAAACAGGTAAAGGATAACAACTATGTTAGAAATCTTACATACCATGCCCTGTACTGCACAAAACTAATAGTAAAGGATATTACATACTCAGACCCAAAAGACAGAGCCAGTATACTAGGAGACAAATTTAGTTCAAACTTCACCCCCCCACTATTATTCTAGGTCATATACTTGTATATACACCCATCACCAATATCTCCCAAGAACACTATTTCTGTAGAACCAGATAACATGCCAGGCTGCCAACAGTTAGCCTGAAACATGATAACTTAGAGAGCTTATTCAATATCGGCCTCCAAACAGGTTTCATGATAAATGAAAGGAGGACAGCAGCAAGCATTCTCTTACACAAAGACAGGGTGTCAAAGGTTTCAGGTAATTATATACCCATAAGCTTGACCAGCCTCATCTGTAAAGCTTTGGAAAGGATCTCAGGTTCATAGGTGTGTATCAAATAGCTCTGACAAGTTCTGGTACCCTTCATAACTGCAGGCAGAGGCTTTGGAGATAAAATGTTTACAAGCAGGAACCTGGGATATGAACTATTACAGGCTGCCTGTGTCCATTAGAGACATATTTACCAAACCAGGGATGAATTTCCTGTTCCCCAACCAAATGTCCAAGTTACACCTGAATTGAGTTAGGGAGGAACTCTGCTTTATATGGATGCGGAGCCTATTCTTGAGAAGGGGTAGTCTCTGGGATACAAACCTATCTCCAACAAGTCCTATTTATATAACAGGCAAGGTTTAAGTCATTATAATGGGTAATTCTGGTACTGTCTGCTTTACACACATATCAGGGTGGGGTCTGACAACATCTTGTAAGCCAAGCATGCATCTCCATTCAACAGCCTGTATGAGTCAGAATACAGGGATAGGGACTTGAAGTGGTCTGCATAGGACATGTTATTTATGCCCTGTATTCTTTTAGTGAGGAACCTCTGTGGATGTTCCAGTTGTTGGATGTGCCTGGTTAGGTTTCATACCAAAAGGAACAATGTATCAATGACAGCACTGATGAATGCCAAATACAGTGGAACAATGACCTTCTTGGACTTAGATGCTATACCTTTGTTTATAGGTTGCATAAAACAGAATTATTTCCTCACTACTGTATACACATGATAGTCTATTGTCTGTGTGTCCCCAAGTCCCTGACTACTGGGTTAAATCTTAGAAGTGTGTTGTCAATATAATAGTTACTAGGGGTGGATGACTTCCCATAAGTTAATATTATGCATTTTTTGACATTTAGTTTTAGTCCATGGCTCTGACACCAGTTATTTGTCTGTGTCAGCACTTCCTGAATAATATTTGTGTTGGTGGGGGAGTCTACGACTGTTCCTAATTTACAGTCATCCACAAATTTAGTCAGCCAGAGACCAATGACATTGGCCTTGACTTCAGCAAAGTAAATGCCAAAAAGGAGTGGTCCCAGGACCAATACCTGAGGGTCTCCACTTGTCACCATCCTCTTTTTAGAGGTGGACTCCCCAATTCTAACTTCCTTGGTCCTATCTGTGAGCCAGTTGGCTATCCTCCGCATGACATAAGGGTTTTTATACAAAGACCCCCCATTAATATTCCAAAACGTGCACGCTGATTGGTGAGCATGCACGTTGTAAATCAAAGACTTATACTAATTTTTCCATTAGTATAAGTCTTTTTTTTTGGACAGCAACGGAGAACGGAAGAGCTCCTTTGCTGTTATCTCGCTATGTTAAATGAGTTTAACATAGCAAGATATCTTAAAAAAAAGCAACGGAGATCTTCCTTTCTCTGTTGCTTTTTTTAAAGTTGTCTCGCTATGTTAAACTCATTTAAGATAGCGAAACAGCTTTAAAAAAAGCAACAGAGAAAGGAAAATCTCCATTGCTTTTTTTAAAGCTATCTCGCTATGTTAAACTCTTTTCACATATCAAGACAAGTTTTTAAAAGCAACGGAGATCTTTTCTCCGTTGCTTCCACACACACAGTTCTGATGTACTGTGTAACCATACGCATGCGCAGTACATCAGAACTGCCGCAGAATACTGGACAGCTGCGGAAGGTCAGCAAGGAGGCATTATACAATGCCATTATTTAAGAAAAGTAAATATTTTTTTTCTTAAATAATGTCATTGTAAAATAGCAATAACCCACTTCTGGGTGTGGGTAATGCTGGATTTACCCACGGTTGTCTTTGTTTGGCCAACTGGACTTCACCCTCATGACCTAACTACACCAACCGTTGGTAAATCCAGCATTACCCACACCCAGGCATTGGGTTATTGCTTAAATACTTAACTTCTGAGTTTGTCAACACTGCCGAAGTTGGCCAGGTCAAGGTAGGCAGTGAGAACCATTTTGCCCTTATCCATTCCTTTGGTAACTTTCTCAAAGAAGCCCACCAGGTTAAGTAGGTATGGCCTTCCCTTGTTGAAACCAAATTGGTTTGAGTCCAGTGTCTGGAGGTTTCCTATGTCACTATTGATCTTCCATGATAATTTTTTCCATGGCTTTGCATATGAGACTAGTTAGTTTCCCACAGAGTGACTGTTGCTGTTCTCCATCAGAGGCACAAATAAGTTAAATAGCAATTCCAGACGGCCTTATAGGTCATGTTTCATGCTGTTTAAAAGGCATCTTGGAATACTGTCTGGGTCCACTGATGCAGTGTTACTGACCGAGGAGAGAGCATCAGGAACCTGTTCCCTAGAGATAGGAGGGGGAGTTATACTTGACAGTATTTCCTGAGAGAAGGTTGAGGGAGAGAGAGGGTAAAGTTAGAGCTAAATTTGTCAGCTAGTAGATTTGTTATACCTTCTGGCTCTGTATAGCTGGCTTCATTGACAATGAGATCTGCATACAATTCTGTATTGCCTTTGAGGTTGTGGACATAGCTAAAGAATATCTTGTGGCTGTCCTTGGTCTGGGAGACCACAGTTACCTCGAATTTGGCTTTGGTAGACTTTATTTGATCTCTGAGTTGCTTGTTTAGTTTCATGAGAGTGCTTTTATTCTGCTGGGTGCTAGACCTCCTAATTTTTGCAATAATTTTCATCCTTTTGTTATATAGCCATTGGTGTTGTAATTCCACCATACTCACTTGTTTTTTGAGGTATTTATGTACTTCTTTCTGGTAAGTACAGCTGCCTCTATGGAACTATTAACATGCTTTTATAGGATTTTTGCCAACAGTTCCGTGTAGGCAACAGTGTTCTCCCGGTTTATGGGGGCTTGAAATTTTGCCAGGTTACCCCTCAATAGTAGGAAATTAGCCTTAGAGTAGTTTGTGAATATTCCAGGGTTAGCTAACATTCCAGGTTTTATATTTATTTCAAAGGAGACCATTTTGTGGTCTGACTTTACCAGAGAAGTTGTTACACTAGCAGATGTGCAGCACTCTTCTATATTAGTGAGGACCAGATCCAGTATGTTTTTCACCCTTGTTCGGTGTATTGTCAATTTCGTTCAGGGAGTTTGTGTTTACAAAATCCAGGAATTTCTGTCCCTGTATGTTTGGTGCTATATATATATAATTCCTACTTAATAGTGGAGTAATTAAAGTCACCAATGAATATGGTACTGGGTTGAATGGTGAGTGTTTCCAATAAATTTAAATACATGATTAATTACTTAGATGTTACCATCAAGAAAGACTTTGAACACAATTATTTTGTTTTGTTTCACAACTATATAGGAAACCTACCTATTCAAATTCACTATTGCATTATACAAGCACACACCCATTGCACCAGAAAAAAGTCCTAGTTAAGGGCCAATATGTAAGACTGGCCAGAATGGTGTCTGATTTTGCAGATTTTCTTAGTGAATGTGAAATATTAAAAAACATGTTTTGTAAGAGGGGGTACCCTGAAACCTTTGTCATAGATATTTTTAATGAAGTTAAGACTAAAAGAATGAATGGTCATTTTCTTGCACTACTAGGGCAGGTGTCCACCAAAAGTCATAATGACTGTAAACCTTTAAATTTTGGACGGGTGCTTACTCTTACTTATACATCCATTTTTTATGACATTAAAAACATTATTTCCAAATATTGGAAAATATTTGATGTTGACCCTGAATTATCAGGAAATGGTTTGCGGTGAGAGCAGCATCAGAAGCAGCAACAATTAAAAGTTCTAAGATACTCAACAGATACAAATAACTTATAAAGTTAAATTAAATATCTATTACGTTGATTACTTATTAGTTATTACTGCCTGCTGCTATTTTCTGTTGTCATTTTTTGCCGGTTTTTCCCAAATTTGGTATTGAACCACAAGTGGTTTACAAAGAGACACTTCCTTAAAGGATTGTTTGAAAAGCAAAATTTGACACCCACAATGGTGGTACTTTTAAGTGTGGGAGGTGTGCCCAATGCCCTTATGTTATGGACAGAGAAAAATCAAGCTCAAAAATGTTGGATATATTTCCAGTTCAAAAGGATGTACTGTTACACTAAAGGGGTTGTGTATTTGGCCTTGTGTAGATTCTGTGCAAGTTTCTATGTAGGTAAAACTAAGAATGCCCTAAGGTTAAGGATTTATCAACATTTATATGATATCAGGAATAAAAATGAAAAGAATGCATTATATAAACATTTGGTTAGTGAACCTACCCATTCCTTCCTGTTCTTTATATTGGAACAGGTAGATCTGGGACCTCGTGGGGGACCCTTGAATGAGTATTTGGAGTTTGTAGAACTCAAATGGCAAATTAGGCTTGATGCCTATCATGCTCCTGGGTTAAATGATAGAATTTCTTTATCTTCTCTATTGAAATTAAAATCTATGTTTTTATTTAGTTATATACACTGTTTAGGGATGTTTTAAACTTTTTACATGTATTATTGTTTTATATTTGGCTTGTATTAAGTATTTGCAGCCTTGTTAATGGGGGAAATGATGTCAGTTATTTGTGATTGGGTAAGCAATGTATTTAAACAGGTGCTACTTGCAGTATTTTTGTATTCTGAGGAAGTCATCTACCAGACGAAAGTGCTTAATACTGCTGTGTTTGCTTGCACTGCTTTATCTTGGATGAACATTGTCTGTATTTTTTCTGGATTTGGAGTTTTCTGCTTATAAAGGATTTACCATCTACCAAGCGTAACTTTTGTCTTGCAACAGCTGCCTTTTATTTTTCAAATTTAAATACATGTTATGGCTTCCTGGGTCAAAGAGGGGAACCTATATCTGGCAAGGAAGTGGTAGGGGATTTTGTTCTGGTGATTTGAATATGGAGAAGCTCAAGTACATTGTCCTGTTGAGCCAGCCTTGAGGTATATTTATTTATTTATTTTTAATGTAAATCAAGACATCTCCGCCTTTAGTTCCTGTCTATATAGTAGCTGGTCTAAATGTGTGTAAGGCATTATAGCCTTGCACTGCTGGTGTGCTCTCCTTGACTTTAAACCATGTCTCAGTGACTGCGCAGATGTTAGCATTCTCTAGGGTAATGAGAGCTTGTAGAAAGTCTATATCGGCAGTACTTCCAGTTTGGCATTGCCTAAAAAGTTACTATGGGGGAGGACAATGTTATAGCTAATATTCAAAAGCCTAGAGGAGAAAGATGCAGACCATCCCTGGCAAAGCAGCGTGGTCTGTTGACCATCTTCTTCCATGATGACAAATATTACACTCCCTTAGAATGACATCAGAAACAAAGTCAATTATTAAAATTAATCATCTTCTTTTTGAACTGTGGCATAATCCTTTGAGGAGGTAAAATGCTGCTCAGTGCTAGGCTCATACCAGCCTGTGACACATAGTCTGAGATCTCCATGATGTCTCTCTTCATGTAGTCTATGGAAGAATGCCTCAGGTCATTTACACCCGCATGGACTATGACTAAGTCATACTGGTACTTGTTGTCCAATGACCTGAGTGCATAAGTAATGTGGCAGATCCTTGTCTCTGATAAGCACCTGACTGTGACTTTTTCCATACTCAGCCTGGTGACAGGACATCAGTCTATCTCACAATGGAGTCTCCAATGACCAGAATGTTGGATTGTGTGGTGACTTGCCTTATGGGCTTACAAGTAGAGGCTCCATGAGATGTGGCTGTATGTGTTGATGTGGGTGTTGTTTTGAAAGAGTGCATTCAAGGCTGCTGAGGGTATTTGTTATTTGTACTTCATCTTGGAGGTCTTTGGGGTTTACGAAATTAAAAATGATGTACTTACCATAACTAGGCATCTGTGTTGTCCATTCTCATTCTTCCTCGGATCAGACTTGGCCACATATTCCAGAATTTGGATCCAGCTCTCGAGCTCCTCCCTCTACCCACAATGCACTATTCCATCCCCATTACCTCAGATTGAGTTTGTTGCCATATACTCCTATAGTTAAAAACAGGGACAGGTATAGCTTGACAGAAAAGGAAGGGCTCAAACTCGGAACTGTAGGTTCCTAACACAGTCTTATAGGTCTCTCCAGAAAAATGGATCAGGGATGAATGGGAGGGAAGCTGAGGAAGAATGAGAATGGACAGCACAGATGCCTAGTTATGGTTAAGTACATAACTTTTAAATCTGATGACGTCATTTTCATTCTTCCTCAATATATGGAACAAAATCCCCAGCTACTCTGATCTTGGGTGGCCCTTATGGAAGGATATTTCAGAGTACTGCCGAGCCAAAGGCAGCTCTATTTCTAGAGATAATATCCAGTTTGCAATCAGTAACAAAGATATCAGCATTGGGCCATGTAGCTGCAGCTCAAATATCATCAACAGATCTACTTGACCAAAAAGCAGATGATGTAGCCATGGATCTGGTTGAATGAGCCTTGGGAGGTTTGGGTAAGGTCATGCCTTGCTGAGAATTAATCCAAGAAAAACAGTCTGTAATCCATTTGGCTATAGTGACTTTAGAGACTAACACCCTTTTGGGTGAAAAAGAAACAATGAGTTGGTCTGATTTTCTAATTTGTTTTGTCCTGTGAAGATAAAAACACAGTTGTCTGTGCACATCAAGAAGATGTAGCATGTACTCTCCTTTAGTCAAAAGATTTGGAAAGAAAACTGGTAAGTGAATGGATTAGTTAATGTTATTTTCAGAAGCCACTTTAGATAAAAAGTAAAGGTTAGTCAGTAAGGAAACCCTATCCTTATGAAAAATGATGTAAGGAGTTTTTGAAGAAAGAGCCTGGAGTTCAGATATTTTCTTTGAAGAAGTAATGGCTACTAAGAAGAATGTTTTCCATGACAAGAATTTCAATCAGATTTAGCTGAAGGCTCAAAAGGTTTGTGTGTTAGACATTGTAGCACAACTGCCAGATCCCAAGGTGATGAGGGATCCTATATCAGAGGTCTTAGAAGAAAAAGGCCTTTCATGAAGGGTTTACATAATTTAGATGTAGCCATGAAAAAAATGTCTGTTCCCCGTATGAAAAATTAGAAACTGTTGCCAGTTGAAGTTTAATTGTACAGAAACTAGCTGTTCCTTCAAAATGAGTTGTCAAAGACTGGAGAATCACAGAAACTTGAGCAGAAAAGGGGTCAGTTTCCTTATTCAAAGCCCAAAGGGAGAATCTTTTCCATTTGCTTTTGCATACTTTTTAGTAGATTCTTTTTGAGAAGCCAAAATAATGTCACATACAGGGGAAGTGCGCCTGGGCTGTCTAACTATTACTGGAAGTGAAGAAACCATGCTGTTAGCTTGATGAACTGTATACTGGGATGTTGGAACTAAAAGCCTACAAAAGCACTGATTCTTCTGTTGGGGGGTTTTGAGAAGACCAACCACCTATTTGTTTTACGATCTCTAAAATATCGCCAAAGGAGATGTCATCTGGTGGTGATCTGGGGTACCCCTCTCCTTTATCAAAATCAGTATCCTCTGTGAGAGACTCCATGGGGCAGTTAATGTGTCTCCTTTTGCACATTCTGTTCCAGTGCACCTCTTCTGTGAGGTGTTAGGTGAAGTGTCAGAAGTGGGGGGGAGTTCCTATACTGGAACTGGCTGCAGACTAATTGGGACTGGCTGTCCCTGTGGAAGAGGCCTGATTGATTCAGAGCTCGCAACTGATGAGAGAAAAAGAGTAGGATCCAAAACATGAGAAGGCGGTTCTCTTTGGAGAGAAAACGCCCTTTCCACCTCAAAATCCAATGGACCTAGACAGGCTTTGACCCACCTTCTCACAGCTGAAGTTCCAGAAGAAAGCAGGTCAGGTCTAGACCACCCTTGGATCCGTGCCTCAGAGGCAGAACCAGATCCAAACTATCCAAGACTGAGCCTCCGAGGGGAAGGGATGGATTAGACAAAATCGGTGCCAGCCCTATCCTCTTGGATCCAACACTGACTCTTCAGCTCCAAGACCCATTCTGAACCAAGGGTATCTGAGCAGAACTAGTCAAAGTAATTGGAGTGGAGGAAGAAGCTTTCCTTAGATCTAACCGGACCTCTCAAGGATATCAGAAACTGGGATTCTGAAACCAATGGAAGGATCAGAGAAGGAGATAAAAGAGATTTTGGCATGGTAGGCCTACTCATGGATCTGATAGGGGATGGAGCTGGTAAGACCCCATCTGGATCTGAGCTCTGAGAAATGTTTTCATCATCCTGTTCACATCCAGTTCTGATAAGCTCCTGAAGTACCTAGAGGAGGTAGTGGATGGGGGGTCTTGAATGCTTCTTTGGAGTCTGAAGCAATTAAGAAGGCAAAGCAGGCAAAATTAGCTTAATGGTAAATGCTGAAGTGGCACTCCTATAGGAAGTATCCAGCTTCAGATCCGAGGACCTAGGATCCAAGGGTGGTACAGCAGGACTTATGATAATGACCGAAGTAGCCTTAGGATCCAATGGCTTCAGATCTCGGATCTGGCAGTGTCAGATCCAAAGTTTTTCTAGTATTTAAATGGAGGCTCTGCTAAAGACCTGGGGACTTCGGCAGGGAGAGTTTCTTGTGTTCCAGAGGAGCAGACTTACTAGTTTTGGAGGGGTCTGAGCCCCTGAAAAAGATCTAGAAGGGAGAAGTCCCTTTAAAATAAGCTTATTACGTCTGTCTGCTAGAGCTCTTGGGTTAAAGGTGGAGCAAATTTTACAAGTATCCAAGCACCCAGCCTCAAGACAGTACACTCACTCCTTGTAGGCATCTGAATTTGGGATTTTATGCCCACATGAAGTACACTTCTTAAAGCCTGTTGGTTTGTCCAATATGTCAGTATCCAACACACAGAAAAATGCAGCTAGAGTAAACTATAAGAAAAGCTGTTTTTTTGTTTTTTTTAAAGCAAGAAAAGAGGGGTTTAAATACTAGCAATGGTAATCTAAAGAAACACTCTGTAGTAAAAGGGGGTAAACAGAATACCAACAATGGTAATCAAGAATTAATATTACAATAGTAGAGAAAAAGAATGTGAAAATCGTAACGACTAGTGAGAAACTGCATGGGAGAATAGCTAAACTAATTAATGATAAGTTTAAAGTTAAACCCGAAGTTAAATAACTCACACAATATCACCAATGAACCTGAGAGCGGAACCTGAGTCTGTTGGTGATGGCAGCAAATGAAATCTGAGGTAATGGGGATGGAATGGGGTATTATGGGTAGAGGGAGAAGCTCAAAGCTGGATCCGAAATATGGAATATGAGGCTGAGTCAGATCCAAGGTTTGAATCCAAACCCATATGTTGAGGAAGAGTGAAAAGCACAACATTAGATGTTACATTTAAGTGCCTCAGCATATGTGTGTCTATGTGTCTGCTTTGAACTGTGTGTGATGGGTGCGGTGTGTGTACTACTGATGACCTGATTGACATGAGGAGTTTTTTATGTGAGAGATTTACCTCCAGTGACACTGTGTACATACATCTTTCACATACCATATTAGTTTGTTTGAAAATAAACTGGTTGTCAGTAAACATGAGGCAATTTCTACTTTGCCTCAGGAAGCTGATATCCACCAAGCTGGTGACAGAGATATTGGGAAAGTTCATATACATGGCAACAGACCCTTTTTTATAGATTAGATGGCTGGAGTGAGAATATAAAGTAATGTCATGAATATCTAGTTTGCAACTCTGGGAGCAGTGCTTGTCACTACAAACTTGTTGCCCTGTCAGCAACTAGGTATTGGTGAAATTTCAAGGGCGCTTTTACAGGGAAAATGTCAACTCAAGGTGTCTGTGTCTACACAGGGCACTCCTAAACACTTGAGGGGAAACAAATCAATAGACCCTGATGACTTATGGGTATGGTGTTTAGGGATATATTCTGAAGTTAGGTTACACAGCAGCAAATCAAACAATACTTACTGAAAAGAAAAAAATATCTTTGTCAAGAATGCTGAAAAGTGTGAATTTGCCTGAATGGTTACTGCCTGTCTACTTGTAGTGCTGGTCTTACCAGAGCTTCATACTGCTAAGATACAATGCTCCTTTGCTTCTTCTCTCACCAGAAGCAAAACAGTAGCACCAATCCCAAGTTGAGAAGCAGGCCGCAGGCTCTTTGGTGATCCACAATCTTGTTCAAGATGATGCAATGCTCTGTAGGCTTGCTGTAGCCTTTTCCTAGTACATGCCTTGAATAGCAACCAGATCAATCAGGAAGGTCCAACACAGACACTCACTGCCCAATCAAAAACACTCAGGAATCAATACACTCTGCTCCTTCTCTTACCAGGAACAAAATATAAGCACAAATTCTAAGCTCCCTATGAAGCAGTTATTCGACTTTTTAGTGATCATCAGTCTTCAGGAAATAATTCCCCTGTGCACCTTCTCTAACCAGAAGCAAAAATTAAAGTTATGTACTGACCATAACTATGCATCTGTGTTGTCCATTTTCATTCTTCCTCAGTGAAAGGGTTCCAGATCCAACCTTGGATCCAACTTGGCTGCATTCCACACACCTTTGCATCCAACTCTCAAGCTCCTCCCTCTACCCATAATGCCCTAGTCCACTCACAATACTTCAGATTGAGTTTGCTGCTTTAAAAGCCTTAAGATATTAAAGAAATATAGAAAAGTAATAAAACCAGGGGGTCAAACCTGAAACAACAGGTTCCAGAAGTCCATCAGGTTACTCCAGAAGATAACAAGAAGGGGGAAGGAGGGATGGGAGTTGAGGAAGAATAAAAATGAACAACACAGATGCATAGTTAGTGTGAGTACATAACTTCAGTATCTGATATTGTCCTGTTCATTCTTCCTCAATGAATGGGACAGAGTCCCCAGCTACATAAATCTTGGGTGGCCCTCATGGAAGGATATTCCGGAGGACTGCTGAACCAAAAGCAGTTCTACTTCCAGAAGTTTAGTCTAACTTGTACTGAGCAATAAAGGTATGAGTATTAGAACAGGTGGCTGCTGTGCAAATATCATCGATGAAAGTTCTAGACCAGAAGGCAGAAGAGGTGGCCATGGACCTGGTTGAATGAGTTTTAGGTAATTTTGGAAGGGGAGACATTGCTGGGAATATACAAAGGAAATGCAATTAGTTATCCATTTGGCCAAAATAAATGTAGAAACTGGAGATCCCAGCCTGTTTGGTGAGAAAGAGACAAACAACTGGTATGATTTCCTGAAATCATTTATCCTGTGTAAATAGAAATGTAGTTGCCTATGTACCTCTAAGAGATGTAGCATGTATTCTCCCTTATTTGAAAAATTAGGGGAAAAAATGGTAAATGAATCATTTGATTGATGGTCGATTCAAAGGCTACTTTTGGTAGGAAGGAAGGATTGGTTCATAAAGTAACTCTATCTTTGTGAAAAACAATGTAAGGGGATTTGGATGATAGACCCTGAAATTCAGAAATCTTTTTTGCTGAAGTAATAGCAATTAAAAAGGCTGATTTCAAAGAAAGACATCTTAAATTAGTTTTTGCTGAAGGTTCAAAGGGTTGTTGAGTCAGCCCCTGAAGTGCCACTGTCAAATCCCTAGGAGAAGATGTATGTTTCATGGAGGGTGAGTATGAAGATGCCCTTTAGGGAAGCCTTGCATAACTTGGAAGCTGCCAAACAAGAAGCATTGTGTCCTCGGTGAAAATTTGCCAACTGTATTTTGACTGTGGAAAAACTAGCACCATCTTGAAAAAGATAAGCTAAAAGCTCCAGTACCAAAGAAATAGGGGCGATAAAAGGATCAATGTCATTTTTCAGGGTTCAAATTGAGAATCTTTTCTATTTATTCTTGTAAATCCTCTTAGTAAAATCTTTCTGGGAGGGCAAAAGTATATGACAATCCGGGGAGGAAGGCCTGGGCTATTAGTGCAACTGGAGAAACCATGTGGTTAGTTTGAGGCTTGAAATATTGGGATGCTTCATCCCTGACAGATGTAAAAAGATCTGGACCACGGTCCAGTATCCGTGGAAGATAATGAAGATGAGAACAAAGGAAGGGGAGCCGCACTTGGCAAGGCCAGAAGGGGGCATTGAGGATAATGTATCTCTTCAACTGACTGGCTTTCTGCAGGAATTTTGGAATTAGAGGAATTGGGTGATAGGTGTAAAGGAGACAAGAGGGCCAAACATGGACTAGAGCATCTCTTGGTGATGCTACCTGGGGAGGGGATCAGGGCAAAATACTTGTTGCACTTTTTGTGAGTGTTTGTAAAGAGATCACAGCACGGTTGAACCCAATAATGGAAAATTTCCTCCACTACTAATTGATTGAGAGACCACTCATGAGGTAACAAAATGGACCTGCTGAGCTTGTCTGTTAGTATGTTGGATTTCCTTGGGATATGCGTTGCCACTAGAAAACAGATGGAAGAGATTGCCCACTGTCACACTGTCATAGCTTCTTGACAAGGAGGATAAGATCAGGTTCCCCCTTGTTTGCTGATGTACCAGACTACAGACATGCTGTAGGTTTGAACTGCAATAGTCCTCAGAGGGGGAGCATCTTGAAATGCCTGCAATTCTAATAGGACTGCTCTCACCAACTGGTCTCTTGAGGGGAACCACATGCCTTAGACCGTGCTTCCCAAGAAATGCGCCCCTACTCCAGCTGGGAGGCGTCTGTGGTTATCGTGGCCACTGGGGAAGGCAGAACAAAAGGGCAACCTACATAAATGTCATCTGACTGGATTCACCAACAAAGATGGTTTCTGAATATCTGAGTACGTTTGACTGGGAAGGATACATGATAGGTAGTTTCCATTGTAGAACATGCATATACTAACATCTAATTATACTAAGGCTATAGACACTGCTATTGAACCTAGAGTCTGAAGGACAAGTGTGGCTGCAGAGGCAGGGTGAGCAAGAATATGTGCTGTACCTGGAACTTGATTGTACCTATACGATGAGCAGACAGATAAGCAATCTGATTTATTGCATTTAACTGTGCACCAATGAACTCCAGGCTCTGTACCGGTTGTAGTTTAGAGCTGTTGACTGTAATGCCTACTGCTTGACAAAGTTAGAGCAAATAGTTCCTAGATTGTTCTAGTAGATGCCTGGTCGGAGCAGTGAGGAGCCATGAGCTAGATATGGAAACACTCGGAATCCCTGCAGTTTTGGGTGAGCTGCTACCACTGCCATACACTTGGTAAACAGCCTGGGGACTGTGGTGAGTCCAAAGGGCAGGGATATGAACTGATAGTGACTGTCTCCTAATCAAAAGCGCAGGTATCTTCAGGAGTGTCTGTTCATTTTGATGTGATAGTATAGTATACATCCTGAAGATCGAATGAGCACATCCAATTGTGCTTGTGTAAAAAAGATAGAATGGACAAACCCATGACCATTCATAACTTTGATGTCCTCACAAATTGGTTCAGGTTTCTTAGATCTAAAAATGACCTCAGGATCCCTGTCTTTTTTGTCACTTAAAAGAAACCTCGAGTAAGTTCCAAATCCTCTTTGGTATGGTGGGACCTCCTGGATAACTCTTTTGTCCAGCAGCTCCTGAATTTCTTCAGCTGCAGCTTCTATCCAACTGGGTGGAATGTTAGAACTTTTTTTCTTTTGGATATCAGTATCTGGAAAAAGGGTATGAAGTAACCTTTGGATATTATTTTTAGCACCCAAGAATCTTCTGCTATAGTAGCCCAGGCATCTGGGTGCAAGGACAAGCATATTCCGACTGCCTCCAGAGGTAAGAAGTCGAGCAGCCCTTCAGCAGCACTGAAAATGTCTATTGGAAAGGAATATCAGAAACCCTGTTTTTTTGGGCCTCCTCTGCCACGAGGATGGTGTCTCCCATTTGAACTCCCCCTCTGCCGCTGGATGGATTGTCTCTACAGGAATCCTAGAAAAATCCCTGGTATTTATGGAAACACATTTTCTTGCCTCTTCTTTGATTCTGTGAAAAAGATCGTTGAGGGGTAGAAAAGTGAATTCCTATGGCAGACAGGGGTCTTCCCTTCCTGTTCACTGTGGGAAAGCATTTCTTTTACACAGAGGCCAAACAAGGTTGTTCCATCAAAAGGAGCACTGATGAAAGAAGACTTGAAAGGCTCTGCAAAGTTGCATAACTGCATCCAGGCATGTCTCCAAATGGCAATGGCTGAAGAGGTCACTCATGAGGTAAACTCTGCAGCATGGGAGATCAACCTCATGGATGTACTGGAAATAGATAGTAGAGTGGCCAGTTGCAAGGATAGTCTTCTGCAGACATGGACTCCAACAGGGATATGGAGAGCTCCTTGGTTAAATTCCTCTGCAGCCTTGTAAAGTGCGTCAAGAAATTCAGGGACCTCAAGGCAATGGTTGCTTATGCAAATATGCATTTTCCAAAACTGCCCAATGCCCTCAACTCTCTATTAGGGATAAGAACAGAGGAACTCTGTTCTGCTAACTCCTTTTTTGGTGCTCTCACAAGAACCATAGCATCAACAGGGACTCCTTTGCTCTAATGAGGACTGTCTTTTGGTGGTGCCAAAACATTTCCTGGATGACTTGGGATTATCCAAAAATACTGACTCTTCCAGGGAAGGATTATCTGAAGACCAAAAACTTTCTGCTTAAGGATCTCCAAAATGTCTTCAAGTGACATGCCATCAGGTGGTGATCTGAGTGACCCTTCCTCTTTATCAAAGTCTGTATCTTCTGTGAGAGATTCCAAGGGGTAATCTGTGTGCCTCCTCTTGCATGTCCATTTACGGGGAGGCGTGACGTCCTCAGCAGGATGTTCTGGGAGGTGTCTGAAAGGAAGGGTAGTTCTTCTAAGGGGGCTGACTAGAGGTGTTACTTGGTACTGGCTGTCCCTGAAAATAGGTCTGATGGGATCAGAGCTCAGACCCATTGGGGAGAAGATGTAGGATCCAAAGAAGTGTGAGAGACTGGGTGCCTTGGGTGAGAGAACACCCTCTCTGGTACTTCAAAGGAAGATAGACCATGAGAAGCAGTGGCTGGTTGTATTGGAGCTGAAACTTTCAAGGCAGACAAGCCATGACTGTGTCCTGATCTGTGTCTCGAGGAGGGAACCACACCCAAGCTATTTAGTGCTGAGGCTCTAATGGGCAAGGATGGCTCCAACAGCACTGGAGTAGATCTCAGCCCCCCAGATCCGGCACTAATTCTTTGGCTTTGAGACTCATCCTGATCTGAGAGAATAGGAGCCGAACTAGTCAGGGAAACTGTCGGAGTCGAAGACTTAACCCTCTTTGGCTCTGACACTGGTTCTCTCAAGACTTTTGGATTCAAGTGCTCTGAAACCAAATGATGGATCAGAGAAGGAGATACAACTATATGGGAAAAAGAAAGGAGCCTCACCGAATCAATGTGAGACAGAGATGGTAAAACTCCCATCTGTATCTGAGCCCTGAGGACCTTTCTCATAATCATATCCCCGTTGAACTCAGAAAGACTACTGGGGACCTGAAAGATGAGGTAGTGGACTAAGGCCTAGAGTATTTCCACTGAGTTATTTGCCTGAGGGGGGAATAGAGCTCAGGAGAAATGGGATCAATAATGAACTTGGGTGAGCAAGTTCTGGGAGTTTTAAATATACCAAAAGTTGGATCCGAAAGTTTTGGATCTGGAGGTTGTGTAGGAGATGTGCCTGAAATAACTATCAGATCCGAGGACTTGGGATCTGAAGTTTTTCTCTTCGGATCCGAGGAAGTAGGATCTAAAGATTTTTGCACTTTTTAAGGAGGCTCCAAGGTTATAGAAGCCAAAGAAGTCTTTGTTGATTTGGGAGTGGACATTTTCCTATGCTCCAACACAGCCTTAAAATATTTACTGAGGGAGTGAGCCCTAGAAGAGGAAGAAGAAGAAGGCAATAATCCCTTGAGGATTAACTTATTCCTCCTGTCTGCAATAGCCCTTGAATTGAAAGCAGCACAAATACCGCAATGTCTGTCAAGGTGTGCTGCCCCTAAACAGTAAACACACTCCCTGTGAGCATCTGAATTTGGGATCTTATGCCCACAGGAAGTGCATTTGTTAATCCTGTTGGCTTCTCAGCCATAGTTCTATGATGATTAACAGAAAGAAAGAAAGTTTTTATTTTTTATTTATTTTATTTATTTTTTTTGTTCGAGAGGGAACAACTACCAACTTTTGTACAGATAAATTCCCTAATAAAGGAGTAAGAAAGGTAAAGTAAATTAGAAAAAAAGTGGCAACAACAGTACGCAATAAAATTACCTCACAAAAGTAAAAATGACTCATGAATCCACCACACAAAAAAACAAATACCCAATGGGCAGTAAACTTGTAAAAACAAAAATGAACCACGAACAACAGTGTAAATCCGAAAGCCTTTTAATGCTGTTCCACACACTAAGCGCTTTCACCATAAATCAATGGCATCATGATGCCACTGATTTATGGTGAAAACACTTACTGTGTGGAGCAGCATTAAAAGGCTATCAGATTTATTCACGATGATGATGCCATTGATTTATGGCGAAAGTGCTTAGTGTGTGGAGCAACATTAAAAGGCTATAAGATTTACACTGTTGTTCGTGGTTCATTTTTGTTTTTAAAAAAGACTCATGTTACACACTCTGAAAAAATTACAAAAGTAAGAAGAGGAAGGATTTAAAAGTTAAGTATACTAATATTTTGAGGAAAAATACTCACAAAAAACTCAAATGAGTTAATAAGATGCTCCAAGACCAGCTCTGCTTCTATACAAAATGGCAGCAAACAAGATCTAAGATATTATGGGCGGACTAGGGCATTATGGTTAGAGGGAGGAGCAAAAGAGTTGGATCCAAAAGTCTGTGGAATGTGGCTGAGTCGGACCTGAGGTCAGATCCAGAACTCATTCTTTGAGGAAGAATGTAAAGGACATCAGATTAGAAGCACTAATCCCAAAATGATCAATGAGATTCAGAATGTGGGTTCTCCAATAACTGAAGGTCTTGGACTAGATACTGCAGATTTTAAAGGTAAGACAGAAAAAATGGGTTAATCCTAAGAGATGCAGTGTGCATTAAGAAGTTAGATATGAAAGATGGGGTAAGCTTTAGCTATCTAAGAGAAGAGCAACTAGTTTTAAAAGAGCAAGATAGATTGGAAGGGGGTGGGTACTATGTATTCTGGCTCTATGGAATACAGTGGGATGGCCAATACAGGTAAAATGCTGAAGAGTAATGATTTAACAACATTATAATTTTGTGCTTACTCACAATGGCCAATGAAAGAGGAGAGGGATGGAAATATGTGATCAAACTAACAAAAGAGTCAGGCAACTAGAAAGACTCTTGTCTTAAAACAACAGCACCAAGATGGGGGAAATTTTAATTTCTACATGACTCACAAGAGACACAGCTGTGGTCTCTTTCCTAGTTTAAATATGCAATTAAAAGCAGATTGCAAGTCAAACAGAGTGTAAAGGAAATACATCACAAAGTACAAAACAGAAGAAGACAATGAAGCAATACAAAATACAAGAAAGCAAAAACAAACTAACCTTTCCCTCACAGCAATCCATAGCACAGTCTGAGTGACCTTTTCCAGTAAAGCCTTGAAATGTTTTATTTTATCCCTTAAATAAAAGGTTTAGTTCTTAGCTCCACATTCAGTTCTCAAGTAAATAACCTCTTCTAATTTCTGTGCGTCTCAAAAACGACACAGCTATGGTCTCCTTCCTAGTTTAAATGTGTAGTTAACAGCAGAGTACAAGTAAAACACAACATAAAGAAAATAAACCACAAATACAAAATAGAAGAAGGCAACAAAATAATACAAAATGCAAGAAAGCAAAAACAAACTAATATTTCCCTCACAGCAATCTATGGCAGAGCCTGAGTGAGATTTTCCAGTAAAACCTAAAGCAATGAAGTGATACAAAATACAAGAAAGCTAAAACAAACTAACCTTTCCCTCAGAGACAGAAGAAGGCAATGAAGAAATACAAACCACACGAAAGCAAAAACATTCTAACCATTCTGGAAAAAACAAACTAACCTTTCCCTCACAGACAGAAGAAGGCAATGAGCAATACAAAACACAAGAAACAAAAAAACAAACTTAATTTCCAGCAAAAACAAACTAACCTTTCCCCTCACAGCTTTAGCTTATGGAATTAATAAATAAGGACATAGGTAACCTACAAACTTTCAAACCAAGACTGTATAGATTTATCAAGGGCAGATCCTGCCTATTTAGTCTGACTGGCATCTTTGAGAAAGTTAATGAAGCAATGTATGACGGCAAATCAGTACACACCACATACACTGACCTTGCAAAGGCATTTGACACCATCCCACACTCAGGTATATGTATAAACTATCCCAGCTAACAGTAAATCCCTAAGTAACTCACTGGATACCATACTGAATCAGAAACAGTATACAGGAAATTATTACCCCCTCCAAAAGACCTGTCACTAGCAGTGTACCTCAGGGTTCAGTCCTTTGGTCACTCTTCTTTGGTATGTATTTCTTGAAGGTCAAATTAAATGTTAAAGGTTTATGACTGACCAAGTTTTCAGATGTCCACAGAGGACAACAAAATCCTCCAAGAGGGCTTTCCAACCAAAGGCTAGTGTCAAAACCATGGACTAAAACTAAATTCCAAGAAATGTATAACAGTATCCTTTAGCAAGCATGACCTCTGTTGTACATTATTACAATGACAACACACCTCTGAAAGTTGATCCCATAGTCAAGGATCTGGTAACCTATGTCAAAACTGAACTGTCCTTTCGTCACCACATATCCACTACCATAAGGAAGTCCTTTCTGAAGGCACAGCTAATATCTAAATGCATGACACCTAGGTGCAGGGATGCAATCATTCCACTGTATTTGGTCCTCATCAGGCCAATCACTAAACATAATGCTCCATTCGGTATGTACCAAACTCTTGTCACAACTAGAGTGGCCACAATACTTTGTCACTAAAAGAATCATGGGCCTAAATCGCAAAAACTATACAGACCATCTTAAAGCCTTATCTAATGACTCAATATCATACAGGTTACTAAGGTGCTACAGCTATTAGGTTATACCCTGCCAGGATACAGGAACCAGACAGTCTTCAAAAGTCTCTGACGTCACAACACACATGCACAGACTGCTGTGTCTCTAGATCAACAGAGAGAAAATAGCAGCCTGGGCTATAATGTCTTCAGGACTTTGTAGCTACCCTTCCAAAACGGAAAGAGTCTACCCATCCTGAAAACAAAAAAAGTTAAGAACACATAGGGCCGGATTCACGAAGGCTTGCACAGAGTCTTAGAGTAGAGTAAGACTCCATGCAGCCAACATGTCCGCCGAGCGATCCAGGAAAAGCTGGTAGGGGCGTGCAACTGAGCTCTCCAAACTAGTCCTACATGGACAGGGCTGGGATATGCAAATTACCTCAATTGCAGGCGAATGCCATGCAAATGAGGTAAATTTGTGATCCAGGAAACCCGAACCTGTCCGAGTACGAGTAGTGTTATTTGCAGAAATGTACTCGGTTGATAACTGAGTACGGTTCTGCAAATAGCAAACGGAGCCGTGTCAGCTGGAAAAAAAGCATGCATTCACAGGAGGAAGCATGCCAATGGCCAAAAATATGGCCATTGGCAACAGGAAGTGATGCAAATTAAAAATATAATAACTTTTTTTTTTTATCCCGATCTCCAGGGTTTAACCATAGCGCAGCACCTTGCAAACGCGCTGTGCCCTAAAAAGCAGAAAATGAATAATTAAGATCCACAAATGTGGATTTTATAGCTAAAATGAATTTACAATGCAAGGGAATGGCAGGCTGAAGACAACATGGCCACCGAGTAGAGGTTGCTAAGGGGGGAAGCTCAGTCTAAGAAATGTAACTAAGCATTAGTAGGCAATCCTATGCAAATGAGAGTTAGGATAGTGAATCACAAGTTTACACAGCAAATGAGCAGAGTCAGTGGAGTGTAGGAGTAGGATAAGGGGAGTAACAGAGTAGAAGATAGGTGACATCACGAGGGGGGTATGTATGAAAGGAGTGAAGCTCATTGGAGCAGAGTGTCATGTGTCAGCTTACATTTACATAATAGTGAAAGAGGTGTGTCAACAGGTAGGCCAGGTAAAGTCAAGAAATCAAAGGTGTATGCCGTGGATAACACCAAAGTTTCTTGCTGAGCATGCATGCGCGCGTGTGCGCGCCAGTAAACCCGAGTAAGACAGTGTGCGCGTGTTAGCATGTGTGCGCGTGTGTAAGCCGGAGTAAGCATATGTAAGGCTGTGTAAACAGTTGTAAGCGCGTTTGCACCGGTGTGCATGCGTTTTAAGAAGAATAAGCAAGCTTTAGTCCATGTAAGCATGTGTGCGCGTGTGTTAGCTGCTGTGCGCGTATTCACGCTTGTGTGCGCGGCGCTCCTCCCCCCCCGAGGAAACAGTAAGGAAATAGGAAGCACACCAAATAGTGGAAGTTACCAGGGAGTACTAGCAGAGCTCGCAGGTGAAAACAATCAGAATCAGGCAATTACCCAGGCAGAACAGTAGCCCAGCCCAGCACTTAAAAGTCTGCAAACAACAGTCCATTATGTTTCTCTCAAGAGACACTGCAACACTGCAGTAAGCTAATAGAAGTGAAAACTGAAAAGGCTTCACTGAGACAAAAAATGTTAGGGGCTGCCATTGCTGTTATAAGGCGACATATGCAACATGCTGAGGGTGGTGATAATGCAAATGCTGCCGGACAACCCACAGTGAGGAGACGGAGAAGAGTGTACAGGCCCAGGGTTACCTACCAGGGCCTACATGAGCTGGAGATAGTGGAGCGCTATAGAGTGGACAGAGACCTCTTGCAGCAAATTGTTGAGCTGTGCAGGCCACGCCTCACACACAGAACCAACAGAGGGGAACCCATCCCAGTGGAAACTAAGGTATGTGTTGGCCTAAGAATATTAGCAACAGGTACCTTCCAGAGGCCAACTGGTGATATGATGGAGATATCACAGGCATCAGCATCCAGGGTATTGCACCAGTTCCTGGATGCCATGTCAGCACATGTCAGTGATCATGTATATTTCCCCAATTCCAGTGAGGTATTGGCCAGCAATATGTGTCTCTTCCAGCAAATAGCGGAATACCCTGAGGTAGTGGGTGCAATAGACTGCACACACATACGCATCAAAGCACCAGCCGGTGAGTGGGGAAGGGTCTACTTAAACTGCAAGGGCTTTCCCTCCATCAACTGCCAGTTCATGTGTGATGTCCAGGGCATAATACTGAATGTGTGTGCTGGCTGCCCTGGAAGCTACCATGACTCCCATATCTGGCATCTGACGCAGCTGTACCAAACATCTGCCAGTGGGGACATCCCACATGGTCACCTAGTGGGGGATGCTGGCTATGCACTGCAGCCATGGCTGATGACACTCATCAGAAATGCACACACACCTGAACAGGAATGCCATAATGAGGCACAAACACGAAATGTAATCGAGCGTGTGTTTGGGCTGCTCAAGTCATGGTTCGGGTGCCTGGACACATCTGGTGGAGCCTTGCAGTTCTCACCAACTACATGTTGTCCTGGTATGTGCTACGCTACATAATATGATCCTGTGAAAACAGCTGCAGCAGGACCAGCATAGGCCTGGGCCAAACAGCCCCCCCCACCATTGCCAAGGCCATCACAGGCAGAGCGTGACTCAGAGGAGGAACAACCTGAGCCTGCCCCAGTAGGCAGAAGGAGGCGTGCCCAGTTTGCTACCACACATATAGTAAAAGGGATGCCTACCTTGACACTACCTGCTTTCAAACATGTATAGGGAGTGTAGTATGTGCATCCGACATAGGCAGCCCTGCATCAACACCTGAGGCATGATTGCCATGTGTTAAGCAATATAAAGCAGTGCTAAACAGCATTTACCATCATGAAGTCAATGTAAACAAAATTGCACACACCAACTACTACAAATGTGGTCAATGTAGAGTAATATTGGCCAATGTCCAGCAATGATGGTTAATATTGAGCAATGTTGGACAAGCTGGGTCTAGGTAGAGCATAGCTGAACAAAAGCCAACATGCTCATATTTGCTCTACTGGCCCTTAAGCAGTCTGGTCTGCTCAGTATGAAAATATAAAGCAGTAATGGGCCTCAAACCCAGGATACTGTGCACTATAGCCATAGTACTGGCCCACCAAACCATGACAGTAGTGTAGTGGTTAGCCTCTATGAAGAAATGTTGATAGGTCTATGCAAAGTATTTCATGGAAACCCTGCAGGCACAGCATAATCCTGTCGAGTTATGACACAAAGGTGAGTCCTGCAGTAAGAATAGAACCTGAATTTCAACACACACAGTACAAATGTTAATAATGGACATGTAGACATACATCAACAAATGTAGTGGACCTCAGACAGCAACATACTGAAAGGTCACACTGGGCATGCTCACACACTTGAATACAAGAGACAAATGTCAGGCAACAGAACACTGACAGTCTGAACTGGGCATGCTCACACATTTGGGTCATGTTGAAGTACAGCATTGGGCCACACATAGCAGGCAGTTGCATGTGTTAACCCAGGAACCTCTCACTACACAGCAATCTGCCCTGTGCACACACTTATATGACAACAGACACATATATAATATATTGGAACCTTGCCATAAGCAAATATGTTCTGCAGATACCTAAGCGGTTCATATAAAGTGTGAAAGCAAAGATGATAAAAACCTGCAAACAGTATCAGCAATAAACATTGTGCATCATGAAAATTATCATAGGTTCAGAGGTTGATACTAGGCTATCTGCCCTAGGGCATGTACAAGCATAGCCAGAGTGTGTTTGGCTACTGCAACCCAGTTAAATCAGAGCACTGTACCTGTGAATAGTAGGTTACACAAGATAGCCCATTTACATTCAGGGTATTGTGCCTCTGTCTAGCAGGAACCCAGAAGATATCCCACGGGTAAACATGCGATCACCCATCCACTTGTCAAGATGTCACCTGTAGGTGGTCAGTGGGTGGCTCTGCCTATGCAAAACTGGGACTACACTTCGGAGTGAGTGGAGGCTTTCTGATAATAATCTGTCCCCCCAGCATGTCCTTTTAACATCAGTGCTGAGGTATATTTCCCTGGAGTGTGTAGCACCAAGGGAGTCGGATATCCTGAGGTGGAACATGTCCAGTAAGTCTGGGTCAGATATTGCCATCATCTACAGGCACACAACACATCCGTGCAGGAGGTAAGTGACTGAGTAGAGCTGGAGTTACTGTATCGGAACTGTGCAGGGCATCTGTGTGAGTCCCTACATCTGCTCGGAGAGTAACATTTGTGGTCATTACAGTTGCTGCAGGTGTCAGGTAAGGTACATCCCAAAGGTGGCATAGTAACCAAGCATGGTCGTAAAGAGTATAGGGGCACAATGACCACACGTGATCAACATGTGAAACAATGTGGGATATGGTGGGCTATGTAGACGTACTGTCTAACCACTATGGCAATAGGATTGTCAAAGGCATGAGTACGAACAGGTCGTATCCCCAAATCCGTAACAACTACTACTGTATGTAATGGATTACAACCTATGTGGTAAAGTGTGTGCATCTTGTCATCCTCAAAGGGGATGACTATGCAACTAATGACATGTAGCCGTGGGCCATGGCTCAGGCACCAGTCAACCTATCTCTGTGAGACCCTGTATGAGTATGCATGTGCCAGCAGGAGAGCTGATTATGGCACCCAGTTTGCAGTCATCTGCGAACATGGGCAGCCATATCCCTCCTGTGATAGCCTGTACATCACACAAATATATACTGAACAAGAGAGGTCCCAGGACTGAGCCTTGTGGGATGCCATGTGTAACTGGTGTATAGTCAGACATGGCACCTGCAACACTGAGTATGTGGGTGCTATCCCTGCTCCAGGTAGCAATCCATTGTGTCAGATATGTGTCGATATTGATGCTGGTGAGCCTATGCATAATGGTCGAGTGGGGTATTGTGTTGAAGGGTTGTGCAAGGTCCAGGAAGGCTGTGTGGACAACCGTCCCAAAACTGATGGACCTGGTAACTGTTGAAAGAATATGAACAGGTCCAACAGGAAAGATCTGCCCACAACAATGCTGTACTGTGTAGGACCCAGTGTCTGTAGGTTTCCCATGTCTATGTGCATGAGTCCCATTACAATACACTCCATAGCTTTGCAGAAGAGGCTAGTTAGCCTTTTAGGCCGATATTGTCTGTGGTCTGCTGTGGCAGTATTCAGTGGAGCAGGACCACTATCGCTGTATGCCAGTCTGTGAGTACATATCCTGCAGTAACTCTTATATCGAACAGTGACGTAATGTAAGTGTTATGTCTGTCATGAAGGCTGTGTACGACAAAGGCTGGGACACCGTCTGGTCCCACTGATGCTGTGTTGTCCGCTGTGGGGAGGGCAGCACTCACCTGTTTACTCATGATGTCTGGGAGGTTACACTCTGTTGGTATGGACAGTACCACCTTAGGGGGGATGGGGGACACACATCTGCACTGAACCTATTTGCCAGGATGATGGCAATGTCAGTGGGTTCAGGGTATGTTTAGTCAGTATGCAGTAACACACAGCATATCAGTGAGTGTCCAGCCAGGTACCTGAATCAACTGAAGAAGGCCTTGTGAGTGTCCGACGTATCTGGTGCAATTGTCCGTTAGAAGCGTGCCTGACATAAATACCCGAGTGATTGTAGCAGTCTGCTTGTACAGATCACAGATGCCTTCCCTGTCTGGGATTGTGCTCTACCATGTAGTAGCTTCCTCCATTTGTTGTCAAGTGTATTAATGGCTGGGGTCTACCAGACAGGTCCACTGCCATTGGAGGAGTGAGTCCAGTTGTTATTTTGGATGTAACGATCCATGCGATCCACTAGGTGTCCATAGAATGTGTATGTAAAGGATTCAGCAGTCTGAGCCATACTTACCACTGACCCAGGGTCTCTGAAGGATACCACTGTGGTTTGGAGGAGTGTGACGGTTGCTTCTGGGAAGTTCACCAAGGTTACCCAGGATGGGTGTGGGGACGGGATATGGATGTCCAGTGAGATAAAGTATGTTCTGCCCTTGCCAATGAGGGGTATATCGCAGGTGTGGAACATAGAGTCCCCATGTCGGTGATGATCATGTCCAATATGTTGTTCCCTCTTGTGGGTGCAGTGACCGGTTGTGCTATAGCATATGAGTTTAGAAATAGTAGCAACTGTTGGGTGAGGGTGTTGGGGCCTGAGTACTATCCACAGTCAATGTGTGGATATTTGACGTCACCCAATATAATCGTGTTTGGAGAGACCTTCATATTGTCCAATATTCCCAGGAAAGCTGAGTGAGATTGCTGAGTTGGGGAGTATGGTCTGTAGAAGGCAACAAACCAAAAGGCAGATTTACACAATGTTAGGTGCATATGTATGGTCCGTGATGCATTGTGCAGTGCTACCAACCCGGAGGTATGTGTATCTGTGATGTATATGGATACTCCCCCTATTTGTGTTGGCCATTCCGAGTTATGTGGTCAGAAAGCATGGTACAAAATACAACCTGGTAGTGCTGGTGTGCATGTGGGAGCCTGAACCATGTGTCTGTTAGTGCATAGATATTGCTATCCTCCATACTGAGGAGATTCCTGAGTGGGCGCAATATGAGGGTAATGCATCTGGTGTTGAGCAGCATTACCTTCAGTGTTGTGTACTCTGTAATGTCTATGGAGGTGGTTCTGTCCTTTGAGCCCCACTTAAATAGGGCAGTATGGTGGCAGCAAATTACCAGCCAGTATTCAAAAGTCCAAGGGTGACAGGTGCAAGCTGTCCATAGGGAAGCTACGTGGCATGTCCAGCATGTCACCCCAGGGTGACAGACACTGTATCCCCTTTGAAAAACACCAATATGTTAGCCAACTGTTAAACGTGATCAGTTTGTTGGTATACTGTGACATCATACTTGGTGAGTGTAAGATGCTGGACAAGGTCAGGGTAATACTGGGCTGGGCTACATGATCACAGAGTTCCTCTATGTTTCATGTCATGTGGTCCAGGGAGGAACGTCTGAGGTTGTACGCACCAGCATGGACAATGATGGAGCCAGTCCTGGACTTGCTTTGGAGTGACCTGAGTGCATGTGTTATGTGGCGGATCCTGGCACCTGAGAGACAGTTCAAAGTGACTATTTCCTTGTTTGGCCTGGTGAGTGGGATGATAGTGTGTTTCACATTAAGTGTCACCTATAACAAGTGTATCAGGTGTGTTGTTTAGCCCAAAGGGCAGTGACTGTGTGGCACACTGACACTGTGAACTGTGTGACATGTGGGCATTGTAGTGGGGTAGCAGTTGTATGTGTGTCTGCTTTGGAGGTCTCTGCTGCTTAGGCAGAGTGTATGTAGAGCCTCCGAATATGTGTATGTGTGATAATGTGGTTTGTTTGCTGTCACTATCGGTGTATTTGAGACTGATATGTGGTGTGTGTGGTCACCCTCACCACCTGATAGACTATGCCAGTCATGGGTCGACAGAGCTCAGTGTCCTGTATGTCAATATTGTTACATCTCCCACATATATGTGGGTGTGATGTGAGGAGGAGAGCGTTGTCTGTGTACATGAGGCAGATGTGACATTATTCACTAGCTGGACTGGAGAGTACACATGAAACCGAACCCTGGACATGCCAGTGTATTATGATGACATACTCTGTAGCCTGATCACAAAGGATCAGTAGGGTGTTAAGTGTGTAAAAGAGTATAACTGGGATTAGTGCTCAGGTTTGTCGGTGTTTTGTAAAGAGTAGCTGAGAAGTAGTCCAGACTGAGAATCATGACATGTCCTTCAGCTATGTAATAAATAGTAATGTACACGCATATATGTGCTGAGTCAGGGACAACTATACCTTACTGACATTGCCGACATTCTGTCAGACAGGCCCATGTATACATACCCACCTCCCACTGACGATAGTCCTTGACATCATACCAGGAGATATCACGTGTAGAATGGCTGAACAGCTCCCCCCAAAGCCAAAAGCATGGCAGCAATTGGATTACATTGTTTCCCAATATGTGTCATGCATGCACTACAGAACAAACAGACCCTGCACCTGAACATTCTGTTGAGCCTCACCCACTCCACAGGACCTGGAACAGTCGAATGTGTTACAGCAACATATGGCACTCCCCACATGTGTGGGTGCACAACACACCATGGGAAGTATAGTCCAGTAAGCCTATAAAGTCTGATCTGCAAGGCCATGGAGTGCATCATGGCAGAAGTCATAAACAGAGCTATTGGAAACCGACAAACACACAACCCTACCAACTGTGGTATGTTCATGTGCAGATCATGGTTCCCAAGCATGCTACACCGTCTGCAAGGCAGCCACCCAGGACATACATCACGGAACAGAGCTACACATGTCCCACATAGACTTTGAACAGCTGATCAACATCACAGACACATGTCGTATCCACAAAACCAACAATCTGTGCATAGATATGTGTTGACATATGAAGGGGTGTCAATGTGTCCACAGACAGATCACACAAGGTGAGACTCACGGATTCCTGTACCAGCTCTTGATACCTGCCGACCTACATGGATCATTCCTGGGATTGCATAAAAATGTGTACACACAATACCATGTCCAGTCTGATGATGTCATCATCCTACAAATATACCAGGAGAACAGAAACCACCCAATAAAGCATATAGTGCATCGTGTTAATGCGTATCTCTCGAGCGTCATAACATAGTTAAATAGGGGTTTGAGTCTTGCAAACGCCAAGTGTGTGATTTCCTTTGAGAGAAGTAGCCTTTTTGGAGACTGGGAAAACACATCAAAAGAGGTACATCCCTCTTTGCAAAGTCTGATGATGTCAGCATCTTACAAATATTCAAGGAGAACAGCAACCACCCAGTAATGCATATAGCACACTGTGTTAATGCATTTCTCTCAAGCATCATAACATAGGTAGGTGTTTGAGTCTTACAAACACCACAGGGGTATGTGTATGTATATGATTTCCTTTGAGAGAAGTAGCCTTTTTGGAGACTGGGAAACACATTGAGAGGTACATCCCTCTTTGGAAAGTTCGATGATGTCAGCATCCTACAAATGTTCAAGGAGAACAAAAACCACCCCGTGTTGCATATAACACGCCGTGTTAATGCGTATTCCTCTAATATCATAACATAGTTAGATAGGGGTTTGAGTCCTGCAAACGCTGAGTGTGTGTGCCACAGGTGGTCAATGCAGTGTGGGTTTTGCTTTTACTATGGTATGACATATGTTTCAAACAATATGTGCATTGCACACATCGGGTATCTGCGTGTCAAATAAATTTGTGTACATGTGACTTCAATCAGTACATAGGTGTGAAGCCTGCATACTACATGAATACATTTGTAACCTTCGACAGATTGTGCCGCTGCTTCTCGGAATATAGGTCACATATGTATGTATGCGTCAATCCCGGCCAAAGTAGTGATCCGTGGCCCGTGAGTGAAGGTAATTGTCGGGGTATATGTCAGACATGTTCATACACAACAACGACTGGCAATAATGGGCAGTCATTATAGGTGTACACCAGCCCTGTGGATATGCATGCAGGCCTCTAATGTGTTATGCAAAACACCGAGGGACCCCACAATACCTATGGATATGTGGATACCAGGGGACAGATGACATAACACATGTCTGTCTGTACACATTAGTACCCAACATACATGTTCAGGGCTACCACCTATGTGGTATTGTTGGGGTAGTATGTATAGTAAATGTAGATGACTATGCCATAGATGGCTTACTGCTATACAGCATGTATTGGACAACAGGTACCTGTCTGTATGATACCCTTGTGTAGGATATGTGTCCCATCCAGGGAATACAGTGCAGGCCAATGCATGCATTTCCAGATGTGGATGGACATATCCCTAGTGTGTTTGCATGTACCTAAGAGGGCTATATGCCACTCAGGTGTGGTTCCAGGAACACGTGGCGGTCAATACCACTGGTTACTGCTATAGTATAGTACTGGAAGGATCCAACTGTTACTGAGTTCCCTACAACTGTGAGTCATTTGTCAGGACATCATCTAATGATTGGTTATAGTCATGCTGTTGAGGTGGTGTATACTACCAGACTGCAGATCATTGACAGATATCAACAGTATCACCCACAGCATAGTCCAACCCATGTCATACACACATGTGTACCCATGTTAGTACATATCTGTAGTAGAATGCATACTGGCCATCGAAAGATACCATGAGATGTTAATGTGTAGAACAGGGTATGTCACACATCCCACGTGTCCACTATGCACGTACATGCAGTGTGCACACACCATGTTCACAGATGTACACCAGCTAATTTGTAATGCACACATCACACACATACTGTTCACTCACTAACACATGCTGGCAACACTGTATACTTCAGCCAAGTGGCAGTTGGGTGGACAATACATACTCAGACCTAACACTGGTGTAAACAATGCTACAATGACTATCACAGCTGTGATGCATAATGCCTACTCAGATATACCTACAAGGATATAATTACACTTTCCTGTTGGCAACTTGCTACTATTGCTACACTGCTATAATGTCACCCTGTGCATCAGAACCATGTTAGCCTGTTCCTGCATCAATGTTACAGATGACAGGAGGTGACACAGGTGTCATCATATGCACAGGGTGTGTTGTAGGTTTGCCAGAGCCCGACATTGACCCATCCAATCGGCATGTCTGTGTGTGTGTGTGTGTGTGTGTGTGTGTGTGTGTGTGTGTGTGTGTGTGTGTGTGTGTGAGGGACAACAGTACTGCATGGGCCAATGTTGATGTAATGTGTGTGTGTATGTGTGAGCCCTAGTTGTATGGTAAATGTGTGTGTGTCTGCATGCACAGAACTCCACCATGTGGCTGCCATATGCGGGCAGTTGTGTGACAGCCACAGACTGTACCTGCTAAGTCATACAGATCACTGTCTCCGGCCACGTACACCGTACCTGTGCCTAGCAGGGGTGCTACAGGCAGTATCAGGTACCAACCCTGACTGGGTGCAATCATCAGAGGCAGAGGTATGATGACTGGACCCATGTCCCTGCTGGGACTGGCCAGTGCCACGTGCACGTGGCCTAGTAGGATGGTCAATGGACAGGCCAGCCCCAGCATTGCTGGGGTTGGTACTGCCACTACGGGAGCAGCTGTGATCCGTGGTCCATCTGCAATGACTGCCAGCTGATGCTGTTGCTGGCATGTGTCCACATCGGCTTCTCATCCATCCCGCACAGTCCTGGCTCATGGCTAACACATTGTGGAGGACATCTAATGTCTCCCTCCAATGGCTATCAATGACCTCGGTGTAATTCCAGATGGCACCGGCAAGGTCACGGATGCTGTCATTGATAGCAGTGTAATGGGCCCTCTGCGCCCTTAGTCCCTGTCGGGTGTACCATTCCATACGTGCCTGTGCCTGCATTACAGCCAGGAACATACTGGAGGTTGTAATACCTCTGGGGCACGTCTGCCAGGGGCAATACGACCAGCGGTTCTCCCCCGAGAATCCCTGGACATCTGCCTATGTGGTACCGTTCCAGTAATCCAGCTATGGCTGCTGTGAGGGGATGCACATGCCATAGGTACCACACTTTCCTGGTCAATGCCAACTGTATGCTGTCCCTCAGCTAAGGCCATTGGTGACGAGGGATGTATTGGCAGTATGAGTGTGCGCATAGATGGGGTTGACCGCTGTGTACTGTCAATTGGTGGACCAATGACAGACCCTGTCAGACCTTCCTGTGCCACAATACATGTCTCATCATTTCCACTATTAGTGGCGGTGACATCAGGTTCCCTGCTGCATTCAGCCACCCCTAACTCAGAACCTGTGGAAGGAAGACAGGAAACACACTTTACAATCTGTACATGATGTCAGCACACATGCACATATGAACACATGCACACATGTACACATGCACACATGAACACATGCACACATGAACACATGCACACGTACACATGTACACATGCACACATGTACACATGCACACATGCACATGTACACATGCACACATGCACAGAAATACACTGCTCACCACAGCACATACACACACACACACACACACACACACACGCACACACACACACACCAGCAATCCAACACATACACAATAGTGGGTGATGGTGGGTGACAGTATCACAAGGCAAACAGTCACCACACACGTGTCAGCATACAGACCATGTGTTGCTCAACACCATGCAGTGCAAGTGTAGACAGCCCTATCTAATGACATTATACATGGCTTTGATGCATGTGTGTAGTTGTTCAGTGATTGGCTACACCCTGGAACACAATGTGTACATGGACACAACATTGCTGTGCAAGTATTATCTGCTCTGCAATGTCATGTGCACCATCACTCAATGGTATACATACCATAGCTGCATGTGTTATCTGTGTGACACATAGATTGCCATGTCTGATGACAGCGTCTGTGTCCATAGCACATAATAGTGGGCACAGGTGTAGAAAATGCATGCAATGTACAGACATGGGATGAGTGGTGCATGTAGACGTGAAGGAATCCCAATGCTCAACATGGACATTGTACAGTGGTTATGGTGAGTGTGGGACATATTGCAGATATGTCGGAGCCAGCCATGACATGGCATGCTACACGACTGCAACATTAAACACCACACATACCCAATGTATGCCATGTGACCTATACACGCAATAGCATTCCAGGACATATATGTGGCTCTTTGTACAGATGGCGACTGCTGTGCAAAATGTGTATACTAGCATATGTAAGCACACACATAACATGCTATGCATAGTGTGCATAGGTGCATATGTTTACACACACAGAACAATGAGGTGCACAGCAAAGACTGCTATGTGTAGTACTGTGGTTACTGTAACAAGATGGGGTGTAGTACCATGTGCCATCATCATGCATCTTGTGGTCACTCACGGCTACTACTGTGTGACAGACCACTGCCTAGGATGCTGTACCTGAACTGCAGTGCTGTGGCTACGTTCACTATTACACAGCCACTTTGTACATTGGTGTATGAGGTGCCCAATATGGAGCATTGCCTAACATGACTGTGTTATGTGTTGAAGAGTGTTGCACAGCCCCATGATAGGCCTCTACCCCTGAGGTACATCATGTGTGTGTGGATGACATGTGGGATACTGAAGTGTGACCTTACAGCGGGTGTGTGGTTACGCCATATGTAGCATGACTTTGTGTACTGCATGTGATAAATGTGTTATGTTGTGTACAGGTGTTGCAACTATGCCTATCCAATGTGCAGTAAGGGGATGCCATAACTGTGTATCATGCTTTGTGTATTGCATGTCATTGAGGCAGCTACTGACATTACTGAGCTGTGCAATGTCTCACAGCAAACATGCACGGCATGCATTATGCATAAGTGTGTTACGTGTACATGGCCTACACCTCACCTATGACATGCATATTTCATTACCAACATTGCAGGTATAACACACTCACCAGCATGGATCGGCTGCCCTGCCGTCACACCAGAGGGACATACGAGAATATGAGAGAGTTTGTCAGTGGCCACAACTGTGGCATTGCTACAGTGGGTATGCTAAACTGCAGTACAACAACAGTCAACATTCACAGGTGTAGAGATATTATTCAAACTATCCGTATTGCACAACACTAGGAAGCGGAACTGCTAAACACACAGTACACATCTCACGTAGACATAATCTAACAATACAGTTAACTGTAGTCTACAGATAGGGCATGTTACCTGCTTGCTCCAGGTGGATGTGCTGGGTGGCTCCGGCCTCCATTACAACACGTCAGAGGTTGATGTATTGTTGTCCAGGAGCCACCACACTTAGGAGCAGCTCTTACACTCTGGTGAGGGGGGGGTGAATGGCAACCCCACCACCTGTGGCAAGCTGCTGTCTTTGGATATCAGACGCACGCCGCTGGACTTGTCTAATTAAATCACTGCAGTGATAGCGTACCTGCTCATATGTCCGGTTATGCATGCCTATGTCATTTACCCAATGAACAATTTCCTGCCAGAGTGCAGTCCACTCCTGCTGGTGCTGGCTGCTTCTGGAGAACAGCATTGTGTACCGCTGCAATAGGCTTTGCAGTATCACCTCTTCCTCATCCGCTGTGTACACTGGGTTGTGTTGGTGGGCCATCTGGCTGAAAAAGATATGAACAATATGTGTGAGAGTGTCCTGTGGCACACTTTACACCTTTACCCACAGATATCACTTTACTGACATATATACCATCCTATTGTCTGTCAGAGGTTACACACGTTCAATACCACTTATTGCTTCTCAGACCACAACTAACTAACATTGCCTGGCAGACTCTATATATCACACCACTATACAACAGTACCTGACACACTGTTTGTGACACATTGCACAACCTCAAGACAGGGTATATATCACACCAATGCACGAACAGAGATTTCATCCATTGCAATGGATGTAAAGTACAGGTACAGTAGTACCAATCAACCACCCTAGTCATTGATGCCATAGCCCTGCCTAACAGATGTGTACAGTTGTTACTATAGGTGGCATACTGCTGTAACAGACTCTATATGCTGCTGGATACACGTTTACCCTTTAACACACATATGATTGCAGCCATTGTACAGGCATAATCACACACACATCAGGCAAACATACAACGCACCACTGTATGCCAACACAGATGAGCATTACCTGTGTACCATACAGTACTGTGTGCTACTACTTACACACCCTTATGCCTGCATTCTGTCCTGTATGCAGACTACAGGAAACACACATGACAGTGTTTTCAAGCAATGTGAACACACACCATACTGTGCTGTTTAGGCCTACAGCTTCAGGTAGTACTACAGTTCATACTGGTGATAGATTGACTAGCAGTACCACTCACTAAGCATACATGTATTGCTTTAGCCTAGAATGAGACACCACATTCGTCAACGGAGAACTACGTCACATCATATGCCGTACTACTATGTCTGCCTAACAGTACATTACACATCAGTTGCTGTCCTCACAGCTAGGATACGATGGAGCCAACTAACATTGAACTGGACTACAATCCGGTGATTCTAAGTGGTGTGGATAACTGGAATAATCTTTTTCACCAACGAGAAAACCCTCTGTTAAGTATGGACTTTCAACTACCTTCTTCAAATGTAAAATCAAATAACATAGAGAACCTACAGGAGTTTTATAATATGTTAAGACAACTGGAAAATGACTTATATAAGCTTCATCGACTTATATGGCAGAGGAGACATCTGGAGGCATGCCTCCATTTCAAAGTTGTTCCTCGTGGAATGCGCATTCTGTGCATGCCTAGCTATGGCGATAGCCATCCGGAGTTATTAACGAGATGGCAACAGTTGAATATTGACTTTGGTATACAGTATATAAAATTATTAATTGACTATTTTACCCCAATTGAATTGGAGCTTGTTACGAAGGTCGAGACTATGCACCAGGACATTCTACATTCATATAAAGGGGATACATATGATTCTAAACTTAACAACATGCTTAAGCAAGTTGCCATGTATAGCAGTAAACTTGAGCAGTTAAAACTTAAAAAACTCAGACGCGATCATCAAGATTTTTCAACGGGACAGATCTTCATATGGCTAAAATACAATAATAGCGGGTCAGGCACATTACGAACTGATACTACCCCTTTAACTGATCCTGATACGGAACTTGTTGAGCATGTTGAAAATGTGAATGGGTCTGGCGTCATAATGACACCTTTCAACGCAACCAATAGTGACCAGATGTCACTCTCCAGTCAGACTCCACCATGTAAACAGCAAGGGCTCAAACCAGTACCCTCTTTGGGAGCGAGACCGAAAATTGGAGGTAGCACCATTACTACTTCTTCTTCTTTTTTACAGCTACCGCTTCCTTACAAACCCAGGGCAACAACGCGTTCGGTGAGTCGAGGCCGGGGGAAAAGGAATTTTTCAGGCGAGACACCGGAACCGAGACACAAAAACAGGAACTGAAACAGTTATTTTTCAACTTGACATCACGGGAGTTAACAGCGGATGAACAAGATGTTCTGAACAAAGGCTTATCATTCATCCCCTCACAGGGGAGTAAAATTTCTGATTCTTTGATAGATCTGCGACTTTTTGCTAGGACGCTTTCCTTAAAGGTACTGTTTCAAGATACCAGAATATGTGGGTCTACTACAGCTATAAATAAATGTAGAAGCAAAAGTTTATTTATACCCCCAATGCCTAACACGATTGACTGTTTTGTGCGTTCTTGTGAGAATGACTTTTATGCTTACTATAGAGAGAGTAAACATAAGGGGACTTTCCATAATTTAAATGCTAATTTGAAGTCAAGCCTCAATGATTTATGAAGTAACCGTGAGCTTACCTTTAAGCCAGCGGACAAAGGTGGAGGGGTAGTAGTAATGGAAACCCCCTTCTATGTTGAATTAATGCAGTTGATGCTAGCTAATGATATAGCATATAAACATATAGGAAAGAAAGAAACCATGACTATAGTGAAACAGGTGCATGATTGCCTATATGACCTTCTTATGTGTTGATGCATTGATAAAGAACTTTATGATTTTTTGTTAATTGAATTTCCCTTGATACCTATAATATAGGGTCTCCCGAAGATGCACAAAGGTGTATCACCCCCTCCATTACGACCGATAATATCAGGTACACAATGGATAACGGAGAATGCCTCTATATATATATACAATCTAAGTTGGGTCCTTTAGTCAAGAAAGTACCGACTATTTTGAAAGACTCCTATGGGCTTTTAGATGACTTGAAGTCAGATTCCATCACTGTTAATACATCTTATGAGACTATACTACTCACAATGGATATAAAAAACCTTTTCACAAGCATTCCAAACGATTATGGTTTGGAAGCTATAAGAGAATTTTTACATATGGATGGGACTTTTGACAATGCTAGTCAGATGTTGATCTGTAGTCTCCTCGACATAGTGTTAAATAACAATGTGTTCTTGTTCCAAGATCAAGCATATGCACAAACATGGGGAGTAGCCATGGGCACTCCCTGTGCCAATGCATATGCAAATTTAGTGGTATATCAATGGGAGAAAAGATTTATCTTCCACAATGACAGGTTCAAGAAAATGATTTTATATAAGCGTTTTGTCGATGATATTTTATTATTTTGGAATGGTTACTTGGATTCATTATTGGAATTTGTTACTTATATGGAATCAACTACTTCTTTTTTAAAATTCACATTGGAACAGTCGTATACTAATATTAGCTTTTTGGATATTACAATTGCTAAAGACCCTTTAAACAATATTACTACATCTATATATAGAAAGCCCTGTTGGAGGAATACCATCCTCCATTATAACAGCATGCACCCTCGGCACATCTTTCGTAATGTGGTCAGAGGGCAGTTAATTAGAACTGTCCGCCTATGTAATCAGAATGATGATATGGAAGCGCAGCTTGAGCATCAAAGAACTTACTTTATTGACAGAGGATATCCCTCTAGATTGGTTGATGACCAAATGTCCTTGGTATTGGGAACCTCGTCTAATAATTGTAAGGGCAATTATTCAAAAAACACTTATCAACAGGGCATGCGATTGGCTTTTAACATTAAATATACAAATGATATTCAACAAATTACCAATGTTATTATGAATAATTGGAAAATTTTATTACTAGATCCTACCATTGCTCAGATTGTGGGTAAAATACCTACCTTTAGATTCAGAAATGGCCTGAACCTGAAAAGATTATTATGTAATGACAAAATGGATGAGTCCATGGTGGACATCAGGGCACTTTTTAAAAAAGGAACGTATCCATGCACTAGATGCAGTATGTGTAAATTTATATCTAAAACACAGTCCTTTACAGTACCTGGTCTGAACCTAACATTTACACCAACATTTTATGCAACATGTGACTCTAAAAATGTGATTTATCTGGCTACTTGTGAGTTATGTGATGCTTACTATGTTGGAATGACATCAAGGAGGCTTAGGGATTGTATGTATAACCACGATTATGACATTAGGAAGGAAAATATGAGCAATGCCCTAGCCAAACATTGTCACTTGTTTCTGAAGCATCATTTTAAATTTAGGATCATACAGACAGTATATAACAACCCGAGAGAAGGTAACAATATTGGATCCCTTGAACTTTATGAACTCAGGTGGATTCTTAACCTTAGGTCACATATTGAACCAGGGCTCAAGCAAGCCCTTAGTATTAGACCTGCTCTTTTAGGACAAAAATAATTATAAGCATTGGTACATGACGTTTTCATTTTTTAGCTGTTTTGGATGTTACAAACTTAAAGGTTATATATTTTCCTTTAGTTATATTTGATCCTTAATAATGAAGAAATTTCTTACCCATTTTTATGACAAGTTATGAACTATGTAATGGGTATAAGAATAATTTGTGTGGTGTTCTTAGATATTTTAAGTTATTTCAAATATTTATAGTTATTTATTATATTAAAATTTTTTTAAGATGATACCATCATATTAAATATTATATATTTATTAGTGCTTACTATTTTATGTGTAACACAGCTAGATACTGGGATCTGTGTATATATGAGGAAACCATTTGTAAATGTGAAATACAGCTTTAACTGTGAGCTCAATGTATTATTTTAGGTTGTTTAAATTAATTAATTAGTACTTATAATTGATTAATTATTTAATTACACAAGGCTTCTGAGTATAAATTTGATAGATTTTGTTTGATTGTTGTAACCTGATGAAGCGCGCCCTAGAGGTGCGTAAAAGCGCTTGTTCTTATTAAAACCGTTTTAATCACAGCATTGTGGTGGTTCCTTACAACTTTTTCTTGCACATTCAGCATGACACTTATTCAACCTCACATAGCAGCTATTGCATTAAGTACATGTGTGAGTGCATAGTGTCATAGGTAGGTAATATGCTATTGGCCCTAGGGCCTACAGCAGCCTAGCCATATGCTACCCTGGTCTTTGACACACATGTACTTTGATTTCACTTGCCCCTGTCAACCTGAACCACAGAGGTGTTTCCTGGGGTGTATTACCAATCTCCCACACAATCATCAGGGGTATTTATAACAACTGCTAAGGAGGAGCCTTGTTTGCTATTGATATGTGGTCTATTCCGGTGTATGGCATATCTCTGAGATGGGAACCTATCCCTCCAGCATGTGCTGTTTAGTAAGCTGACAAGGTTTAGGGCCCTAGAGCGTGTATCCTGGAGGGATTGTGATATGTTGCAATGGTGGTTGTCACCCAGCTATGGATGTGACATACCACTGTATGTCCGGCAGAGGTCACCTCTGTGTGGCCAGTATGCAATACAGTGTAGTTGTGTTTTTGTGAGTCAGTCTGCATAGGGCATCTGTTTGCGGCCAGTATTACCCTTTGGGAGGTCTGTTTGTGGCCTGTTCATCTGGTGTAGTTGTCATGTGAAGTACATACCACACAGGGCATTGTGATGAGTAGAGGGGAACTCTACCCTATACTTCCATAGATGACACACCTGTTGTCATGACACATACCACACAGACAGATTACAGGTGTAGTGTGGCACTGTCTTCATCAAAGCGGAGGCTACTGTCCACCTGTGTCCCATGTTCCCTTATCACACCTTCACTGTTAGGTAGATCTCTACCTGTGTGGTAGTTAATGGGTACACTGTTTTGGGAAGGTGGAATGGCACTGCAATATCAACACTTGTCTAAAGTCCATGCCTTGGTCACCACACATCTGTTGCGGTACATATGACCCCGTGTCTCTCTGTCTCTCTCTCTCTCACTCTATATGTATACATATATCCATATATCTATTATATATATGCATATCTATACACATATATGTACACATCCATTGCTGTACACATGGATGTACATATAGGCACATGTACAGTCCACCTTTCATGGTGGGGATATCACTTATGCGACAGTTGTGGGATGTACAGGTATGTGATTAAATTGCACAGTGTTGTGCAGAATGCATGTGGGTGTCCTCAGCCCTTGTAGCATTAGCAGGCGTCACTGGCTGTAACACAGCAGATCTGACAAATCTGTCCCACAGCATTTAACCACCACATGACATATATCGACACTACCATAGCTGGCCTTAGGCATAGGCCAACTGGGCAGCCGCCTAGGGTGCTGCCCTAGCACGGGTGCTTTTCCACTATTTATGTGGTGTAGTAAGACAAGGATGGGGGCACCAGGAAGCGTGGTAGGGGGCGCTGTGGAGCCCTTTTGCCTAGGGCACCAGTTGACCTAAGGCCGCTCCTGAGCACTGCATGCTGTTTTCTAGGCCACACACACTATGACCTACATGGATATATGCACATATCAGCCTTCACTGACAGATATCTGTCCACCCTTCACTAACAGTTGCAGTATGTCCCTTGCCCTATGTACATGTGCAGATACAGATAGATACATACTGCTGCCACACATGAATGATTTGCAGTGTGTAGAGAACTCTTCAGGAACATCTATAACATGCCAACACATACATGTGAGTTACATACCTTACCTTTGTATTTCCCTGCTCTGTGTGTTACAGTTTTGTAGCTTTTTTTTTTATTGGTGGTTTGTTTTGGGTTTTCACCCTCTATTTAATTTTCTGTCTCAGTTTCTCACTCTGTTCTGTCTCTGTCTCAGTCTGTGCCTGTGTCCATGTCTCTCTCTCTCACTCTCTATCTCACAGCACCTGCAATGATATAACTGCATGTGTGGACTGCAGCTAAAGCCTGCTTTTCTAGGTATCTGCACTTGTGCATGTGACAGCCTCTGCATCAATTGCTGCCCACCATTCCATAATTGCATGCATCCTGTTTGGTGATTGCATTACTCACAGTGAGTGCAGCCCACTGCTATAAAATGCTAGGTTAGGTAGGCGTAGCCCTTTCAGATTTCCAAGGTGGGGCCCATGCTTGTTTGCTCTGGACACCATTGTGTCAGTCTGAAGGTTGGTATATGTCTCTTATCTGATGCTAGGGTTGTAGCCAGTTATATGCATGTTGTACTCAAACCTGAATGTTGCTGCTTCCAGTACACACATCTCAGTGTAGACATGTACGCACCCCTCCAAATGCTAACACAGAATACATGGGAGTATGTACTTTTTTCTCACTTACACAATTAACTGCCATACAAATGTGGTTATTGCACTGTATTCCTGTGGCCAGTATTTATCCTGGTCTGATACTGTGTGGTGTTTGTAATGTGCTACTGTAACATTATTCCCTGCTAGGATGGCTGGTTCTCCTTTCACAGTCATGTCATGCCATTCCACAACCACTGCTGGTAAAGACCCACAGAAAAGGATTTGTGTTATACCATTCCTAATATCCATTTACATTCCCTCATTGTAATGCATGATATATTTATTTCAGAACCAAGTTAGTTGTATATCTGCTGTGGCTTAGTGGTAATTCATGCAGTCTATTGTGTCAATGGTCTGGGGTTCGAGACTGGCAGAGGTTTTTTCTTTTGCTGCTCAGCAGAACAAGGGCCCTGCCATAGAGTGACTAAGGCACTTTTAAGCAGTTGTAAGTGGGTTTGCGTGGGTTTGCACTATGCTTAGCGACACTTAGCTAAGCGTACACATGCGCACACTCGCTTAAACCCGCTTACTACCGCTTAAAAGTGCTTACTCCCGCTAACCCCCGTGCTAATTTATTTTAAAGAAAAGAAAATGGGGAGATAGGAAAGTGGTGAAAAAGGGGGCACAAAGAGGGACAGACAGTAGGTAAACAAGCTTGGGATGTGCAGGACGGGTGTAGGGAAGGTCGATAGCTGCCCATTTCTTTAACAGCAACAGCTGTGCATATGCAATGAATTTGGAGTGAAATTTGAAACCTTCCACCCCTGGGAGAGGGGTGAGGACAACAAAGTATGTTGTACTGCCAATTATAATTATCAGCTTACATGTCCAATGGACATGTGTGCAAAATGGGCAGCTATGTATGGGGCATAATTTTTTTGTGGGTACAGATTGCCCTTTTTTTTTTTTTCAGGTGAGAGTGGGAAGTGAGGTAGAGGAAGTAGGTATATCCGGGGAGGTAGGTTGGGAAGGTAAACAGACAAGATGCATACAGAGGCAGTGTATGACACATGGGGTGGGTGAACACAATTGACGGGGTCGGATGTTTGGAAATTGCAAGCCCATGAGCCCACAGATGGTAACAGTGGAACTGAGATCCCCACCCATGGGCAGTCACCACTGAACTTTCACAACCCGGAGGGTGGCTGTGCTGGGGGCTGCGTAGGACGGGCAGGCTCACCCATGAGATGCGCCACTCTCGCCTCGAGCTGGCGTAGGGGATCAGTGATTGAACGCTGGATCTCCCTATGCACCACAACCCGGACTCTTCGAAGGGTGACAGGTGGCCCTTCTCCGCCCACGCTTGCACGGGGGGATGAGCCCCATCCACTGCAGCGCTTCCACCCGAAGGTGGCACAGGACCAATGGAGGAGGGGAGCCCGGGCTGGGCACCGGACCTGCTGGTGCCAGGTGCACTCGCCAGCTGAGGAGGGACAGGTGGGTCCGCTGGGATCGGCCTTCCCATACGTTCTGTGTTTAGGTGTGTTTAATTACAACATAAGAAAAACAGCATTCCAGATTAGTTGTAACAGCATGCAGTAATATTCCCATAACCCAACACACCAAGGTTACAACATTTGAACTGCAAGCATAACACATGCATATACTGAACCACAGTGGATATTCCAACAGCATGCAGGGATGTTTGGTAGCAACAGGCCACCATGATTTTGGTGTTTAAACAGGGCACATGCATCAACTTGAATGCAAATATTTATAGAACAATAGGACATATGTCCCAACAAATATTTAAGATTACACATACCCATTGAGGTGTGGAATTGCATGGTTTATGCAGATACAGTAGGGTGTAGTAAAAAACCTTGGTTAACATCTTATAATTATCTTTTCGTCTACACTACATTCCTAGTGACTGCAAGTGTATATCCCCTACATGTATTATTACACTTACCACCATACATTAGGTTGCGTAATGGGTTTGGCTAGTTCAATATATGCCTGACCTATATCTGACATACTAACTGTCCAGGATGCAGATGTTACTGCTACATATTTCTTGATTGCATTTGTATTTCTTTATCTACATATCTGGGATGTTTTCACATGATATTTTCACTTTGATTTGTACAGAACCCTGCATTTCTTGACACACACTCACATTTCTGGGGAAAAATAACATGCTACACATGTGCCAGATTTACTTATTCATGCCAGCCAGTAATTGATTGTTGTGGACTGTCTATATGTTTCACAGCTACTAACACTTCCATCACCCACTTTATATGGGACTGCACAACTCTGGGTTGCCAGCACCTTTTCAAACAGTACTGTTTGTATAATGCAAGGGTACAACAACATTTCAAACTCTGTGACACAGACACACTCCGGGTTTTAGACCTTTATTAATGACATTACACACTTTTCCACAGGCTCACTCCTTTATTTCTTTTAACGGTGTATATGGTGGACATGTTCAAGACATATTATACCTTTATTAATAGGTTAGAACACTCTTTTTTCAGGCTCACTCACTTATTTTATATGACAGTGCCTGCAGAGATATTATTCCAGACATATGTTACCTTTCTTAATGGGTTACTACACTCTTTTTCTGCCTCTCTGACGTTTTTATCTGACAGTATTGCAGAGGACTTATTCAGGCAATTTTATGGCTGTATTATTGGACTACAACACTTTCTTTCATGCTCTCTCCCATATTTTATATAACAATACATGCAGAATAATCACTAACCTGCCTGGTGGTGCAGCCTTAGCAGCCTATCAGCACAGGCTTGCTGATTCGCAGCACTGTCACCTGCAGCTGTAAAGTAAATGAAGGGATATTGAGACATACCTATCCATTATACATACTCCATTATCAATTCTTACATATTGCATTCCATGGCTACATACTCAGTTGTGGGGCATCCCGCATCCCACGGGCCTCCTGTATCCATTGGTTCAGGCGGTCCTGCTTTCATCTCTTCAGGTCTGCTTGGTGGTGACGGACCTACTCACCAGTCCGAGGAATGCTTGTGGCACTGGTGAGGTCACGAGCTAACCGGTTCCAAGCCTCTGCCTTGTGCTCCGTCCCTTGGAACTGGCCCTGCAGGAGTCTTGACTCATGACGGTGGACAAGGAGCCAAAATAGAAGTTATGTCCTTACCATAACGTTCCATGTGGAGTGTTCATCTCGCCTTTGTTCTTACACATGGGTTCGGAGCCGATCCTCGGCTCCGTGCCGGCCGACTGCAAGCTCTGCATCGAGAAGAAGCTCGAGGACATCTAATACCCACAATCCCCCTCTACCTTTACCTCAGATCTAGTTTGCAAGCAAACCAGACAAAAAGCACACAAACATGCCAAACTATATACATAAGTACATATATACAACATACCAAGGTATGATAGTAACACTAATACTGCAACAGCAGAAGGAGAATACTCCAGACCAGGCACCAAATAGAACGTTCTTCCTAAGGGTGGGAGGGTGGGACTGTAGAACAAAGGCAGATGAACACTCCACATGGAACGTTATGGTAAGGACATAACTTCTATATGTGATAGTGTTCAATCTCGCCGTTTGTTCTTACACATGGGTAGCGTCCCTAGCTCCTTGTTCCTGAGGAACTCACGGGAGGACGTTCTTGAGCACAGTGGAACCAAAGGTTGCCCTGTCCCTAGAAACCTTGTCTACCTTATAATGAGAAATGAATGTATGTGGTTTAGACCAAGTAGCAGCTGCACAAATAGCGTCCAGTGGTAGGCGAGCTGCATGAGCCAAAGATGTAGACACTGACCTTGTGGAATGTCCTTTGGGTTTGTGTAATAGGGTTTGATTGGAAGAACCATAGACATAGATTATACAATCCGTTAACCATTTAGAAAGAGTCCTTTGGTAACTGCAAGTCCTTTCCTGCTATCAGCAAAAGCCACAAAGAGTTGATCTGTTTTTCTGTGATCTTTGTTCCATCCAAATAAAATCTTAGCTGTCTGTGAACATCTAATTTGTGTAACATATACTCCATTTTGTTGGAGTGGTTTTTGAAGAAAGTGGGTAATTCAATGGACTGATTAATATTGTTAATAGAACACACTTTAGGGAGGAAGGATGAATTGGTTCAAGAGAAACTCTGTCAGAGTGAAAGATCAAATACGGGTGCTTGATGGAGAGCCTGAAGTTCAGATACTCTAGCGGAAGTAATGGCTACCAGAAAGAGAGTTTTCCAGGATAAAAATTTTAATGGGCAAGAAGAGGCAGGTTCAAAAGGGGGCAACATTAATTTAGATAGCAATAAGTTTAGACTCCAAGGTGACGAGGAGATCTAACCGTGGTCTAATATGAAAAACTCCTTTTAAAAAGGCTTTACAAAGTCTGTGAGCCATAACAGGAGCTCCACATTCTTCCACATGGAAATTTGAAATGGCAGCCAATTGAACTCTTAGTGTAGCAGGAGAAGCACCCTGATGGAATAAATCCGTTAAGAACTCTAAGATCTTATTCAAAGGAGCTATAAAAGGATCCACATGGTGTGTATTCCCAGAATACAAATCGCTTCCATTTGCTAGCATATGTCTTAGTAGTGGAAGCTTTATGAAGCCACCAAAATATCCTGGACTGCTGGTGACAAAAGATCAGACCTGGCTAAGTTGGAATTGAGCAGCCAAGCTGCCAGATGGAGGAGAGAAGCGCGGGATGGGGAACCCCTGACGAGTGAGTCAATAGGTCTGGCTCTGGGTCCAGAATCCAGGGTCCCTGAATGCAGTGTATCTTCAGGAAGGGAAACCAAATTTGACGAGGCCAGAATGGGGCAATGAGGATTATCGTCCTGTGTAGGTTCTTGGCTTTCTGTAGAAACCTTGATATCAGAGGAAAAGGGGGGAATGCGTACAGGAGTCCCGGGGGCCAATCGTAAACCAGTGCGTCCCTGGGGACTTCCCCTGGAGGGGGTAATAGGGCAAAGTAGCTCCTGCATTTGGCGTTCATTGGAGACGCAAACAGATCGCAGGAAGGCTGGCCCACGCGAAAAAATCCTTTCGCCACTGACTGTTTTAGGACCACTGCGGTAACAGAATTGTTCTGCTCAGCCTGTCGGCTATGACGCTTGGATGACCCCGGATGTGCTGCTATTAGAAAGCGACCGTGGACTCCGCCCACTGCCAAATTCTCATGGCCTCTCTGCATAACTGATAGGACTTGGTTCCCCCTTGCTTGTTTATGTACCAGACTACCGACATGTTGTCTGTCTGAACTGCAATAGTCCCTAGAGGAAGAAGGGGAGCAAAGTGTTGCAACGCTAGAAACACTGCCCTCAACTCTAGAACATTGATGTGCAGATTGTACTCCAAATTGGTCCATTCGCCTTTGGACTGTCTGTCCCTGAAAGATGCCCCCACCCTATCAGGGAAGCGTCCGTGGTCACCGTAACTGTGGGCGTGGTAGCACAAACGGTCTCCCTTTGGAAAGGTTGCATGTTTGAAGCCACCAGTTCAGATCTGTTTTGCATGTCTTTGTTATAAGAATCTGGTGTGTTAGAGGTAGTTGTTGAAACGACCATTGTGCAAACAGCAGCCATTGTAGGACTCTCATGTGCAGCCTTCCCAGGGGAATTGCAATCAGGAGGCTGACATGAGGCCCAACACCTTTAGTACTAGTTTTGCAGGAGATTTCCTTGACAAGAGTAGAAGACGAATATGAGTCTGAAGTGATAAAATCCTTTCTGGGGGAAGCCTCAGAATCAACTGACGTGTGTCTAACTCTGCTCCTATGAACAAGATGTTTTGTGATGGCTGAAGTAAGGATTTTCCGTTCACGGAAATTCCTAGGCGAACACACAGTTGAAGAACAAAGTCTCTGGCCTGTAGTAGTTGACGCCGGGTGGTGGCAGAAAGGAGCCAGTCGTCCAGATACGGAAACACCTGAATCCTGGCGCCTCAAGTGAGACGCTACCACTGCCATACATTTGGTGAAGACCCTGGGGGCTGAGGTCAGACCAAAGGGCAGGGCTCGAAATTGAAAGTGACTGGCCCCTGCCGAAGCGCAGATGATCTCTGGATGCCCTGGCCATTTTGATGTGGTAGTATGCATCCTCTAGATCTATTGAGCACACCCAGGCGTCGTTCTGTAAGAATGGAAGGATCGATTGAAGCGTGACCATTCGAACTTTTCTTTCCTGACGAAGGTATTGAGGTAGCTTAGGTCCAGAATGGGCCTCCAGTCCCCTGTTTTCTTTGGAACTAAAAAGAACCTTGAGTAAGTCCCTAATCCTTGCTGGTCCGCTGGGACTGGTTGGATGACTCTTTTCTAGCAGCTTTGAAATTTCTATAGCTGCTGGTTCTCGCAGATGGGGCGGTACATCTGGGAGTCTTCTTTGGAATGGGCTGAGATATAAAGGAATGTTGTAACCTCTGGTAACCACGCTTTTACCCACTTGTCTGTAGTTATGTTTTGCCAGGCCTGAGGGTATAAAGCTAGCCCCGACTGCCTCCAGAGCAGGACAGTCGGGCCTCCTCTCAGGAGTGCTGGAAAGGTTTGCCAGGAGGTTATCCCTGTCACCTTGGTTTTATGGACCCCTCTGCCGCCAGGGCGGCGTCTTCCACCTCTGCCCCCTCTGCCTCTAGAGGGGCATCACCCTGTGTGTTTGGGAAAGATCCTTGGGGTTTTCAAACCACATTTTCCCACCACGCTGCCCTTTGGGGTACGGTCTGGAAGGGGTGGAAAACGGACTCCGACAGCAGACAGAGTCTTTCCCTCCTGTTCACACCGGTAAGGGTCTCCTTTACTTTCGGCCAAAAAGTGGCTCCGTCGAATGGGGCGTTAGTAAAGGAAGACTTGAAGGCTTCCGCAAAGGAACATAAGCGCATCCAGGATTGCCTACGCAGAGCAATCGCTGAAGCCGCTGCCCTACTCGATCCTTCGGCTGCATAGGATATCAGCCTCATGGACGAGTTTACAATGGACGTAAGGGTGTTGAGATGCGCTGTAACTTTCTCTGAGACAGCGGCATCTGTAGTACCCTGGAGGGTATCTCCCAACTCTTTGACTAGATCCCTCTGCAAACGTGTAAAATGAGTCAAATAGTTCAGGGAACGCATAGAGAAAGCCGCTGAACTGAAAATGCGCTTCCTGTATCTGTCCATGGTCCTAGAGTCTCTGTTAGGCGGATGGACAGATGAGGAAGATTCCGACATCTCCTTTTTCGTGGCCGCTGCCACCACCATGGCGTCTACTGGAACTCCTTTGGTGAGGTAAGCTTTGTCCTGTGGTGCCGTGATGTACTTATTTGGCTTCCTAGGGACTGGTTCCACCGTGTCAGGAGTCTCCCACGCCCTTCTAGCAATTAATTCCATCAGCTCATCAAAGGGCGGAGTGACCCAGGAGGAGGAAGGATGGGTCACCAAATGCCTTCAGCAAAACTGACTCATCCTCAGAAGGGGGAAGGGCTTGCCAGTCACCTCTCTGTTTTAGGATCTCCAAGATGTCAGAAAAAGAGACATCTTCTGAAGGTGACTTAGGGGACCCTTCTGACTCATCTAAGTCAGTATCAGATGTCAAGGATTCTTGTGGAGAATCCAAGTGTCTCCTCTTACACAGTCTTTTCCTAGGGACTTCTTCGTGGGGAGCATCCGAAGAAGCCTCCGAGGAAGAGGGGGCACCCTCCAGGGGTGGCTGAGACACCGGTGCCCGACGCTTAGACGTGGCCGTGGGTGCAGAGGAGGATAACGGTCCTTTGTGGGGAGGAGAAGCTGTACCTGCTGTTGTGGTTGTCTGGGTAGACAACACCTTCCTCATGAGGTCGAAGGCCCCCGGGTCCCGAGTCGAGGTATCTCCCGGTTCAAGAAATGGGAAGAATCCTCAAACAGGAGACGAAGGCACCGACCCGAGGACGGAACCGAGTCAATCCGTGCGAGGCCCGAGAGGGAGCGGAACCAAACATCGGTCCGACTCGGTCCTGGAACCAAGGACGGATCTTCGGCCCGAGACTCCAGTACCGGATCGGATGGAGTCGAGGTGAACGGTGCCGACCGAGAAAAGATGGTTCTGGCACCGAGGGCTCCACAATCATCAGTTCAGCCTCTTCCGGCTCAAGACTGGACAGGTCTCGCAGGAGGAACAGATGGAGATATTGGAAGGCCTTCAAGTCTCGACACCAACTGAGAGGAGACCGAGATGAGTTTGGATAAAGCCGTATTCTCCATCAATTTCTGCACCACACGGTCCACATCGGTGTCGGAGAGGGGCCTGGAAGAACGAGTCGAAGGGATCGAAGACGGAGCCGACCTCAGCAGAGTCGACGGAGGGAGCTCCATCACTGGTTCCAAGACTCGAGGCTCGGAAACTGCCAAAAGTTGAACACTCGGCCCCGAAGTCTGTGGAACCGGTGATCTAACTGGATCTGAAGAGCTCGGAGCTGATGACTTTGGTTCAGACGCCTTCGACCCCTTCGAAGACTTGGATGCCTGGTCTGAAGCATCCAGAGCCTCCTGGAAAGAGGGTTTCAATAATCCTCTATCCATCAGTTTCCTGCGCCTATCTGTCATGACCCTCCCACTAAAAGAGTGACAAATAGAGCAGTCCTCTTGTAAGTGGAGAGGGCCAAGACAGTAGACACAGGAACTGTGGTTGTCTGTGACCGACATCTTTTGGCCACACTGACAACGTTTGAAGCCAGACTTTAATTTTTCTGACATAATAACAAGAAAGAAAGACAGTCCAGTAAGTAAAAGTCACTTCCAATGAAAAATAGTCAAATCCGATAATAAGTGTCAATTCCTAATAAAGCAGACTACAACAAATACTTAGTCAAAGTTATTCAAGTAGGGGTGGTAAGCCCCGAGAAAAAAACTCTGTACCCTTTAGTTAAACTAAGTAACTAATCTAAGGAACCGAGATACCTAAGTCCACTCACACCCTACTCTAACTTTTCTTGACTATATTTAAGTAATTTTTTGAAAAAGTTTACACAGAAAGATAAATTCTTATCTGTAAAAGCCTCGAGCTAGTCCCCAGCGATGCGTATGCAGCAGCGGCAAACTAGATCTGAGGTAAAGGTAGAGGGGGATTGTGGGTATTAGATGTCCTCGAGCTTCTTCTCGATGCAGAGCTTGCAGTCGGCCGGCACGGAGCCGAGGATCGGCTCCGAACCCATGTGTAAGAACAAACGGCGAGATTGAACACTATCACATCCATGTATTTCGACTCCTCGATGCCCCAACTTTGCGCTCGGAAGCATGTTCCCTCTCCGACACCAGACATTCTAACTGCAGATGTGAGCTACAATCAGTTATGGCGTGTATTCCCGCCTGTGGGGCTTAAATATTCCGCATTTCCCGCACTTTTTTTGTGATTGGCTGTTTTGTAAAATTCTTGGCTGACTGCAGACCTGCTTAGTAATGGTTAAACTAACATTAGTAAGTATATGAATGTTAACAGTGGCTGTTTCTCCTATGTTGTCATGGCTTAGTGGTTGTGTACTTTGCTTGTGATGCACAGAGTCCTGGGTTTGAACCTTGTCATTCATTTTATTTTCATACTGTCCAGACAGGCTAGGGGTGTGGCTGCATTTAAGCAACTTTGCTCTACATTGCTCCTCGGTGCAATATGGTGCCCTGGTTGGCACGGCGTGCACGTCCTCGCAAATACATTGCGATGGGTAAAGCGCTATTAAACTATGGGCAACTCTATTGCGCTGGGTGAAGCGCTATTGAACTATGGACAACTCTATTGCCCTGGGTGAAGCGCTGCTTAACTGCAGGCAATTTTATATTGGGATCCTTTAAAATATTTATTTTGTTCACTGATACATTGGCCATTTCACTGCTTTTTAGTTATGTTTAAACATATTTGTTAGGTATTATTCCATATACTGATTTAAAAAATAAATACAAAAGGGAGTGGTGGAATTCGAACCGTGAATGCCTCTTCTTTGTGCGAATGCTCTACCATTATGCTATTGCTATTTGGTGTGAATTGCATAAACATTCTTTCTTATGCTCTTCCATGTCAGAATTGTTAACTGTAGCTAAGCAATGGGCACACCCGCGCACACATGTGCAAATACGGGCAGCTATTTTGGGAATTTAAAAAAAATTAATGTTATACATTTTAGAACTGTGATGGGGGTTTACAATATCAGACAGTGAAGTGTTGGGTGCAGGGACATTTGAGCGGACTCGCTCTTTATTTGCTTTTATTTTGAACCCTTGCAGGGGTGTGGACATTTAGACTGCTCGGCAGTCGGACACGCCCCCTGCTTTCTTACACAGTCCGTGTAAGACTTACGGTTGAGTCAGCGTGCCCTCATGCATATTCTTGGCACGCTGACGTCATACTGTTCAACTGCAGCCTCCGAGTAAGACTTATTAAGTCTTACACGGAGGATTTGTGAATCCGGAGGATAGTCTTCATCTCAAAAATGTTACTATATACAGAAAAAGGAGGTTGGAAGGAGGGTGCCACTACTACAGATTTCAAACATCTGCTGCTACGGTAAGTGCAACTTGCACAACTGTATTATGTTTGTTAAATTATTTAGATGGCAAGATAATAGATTTACACTCTACTACTGTATCCATTGAATAGTTTATTACAAGAAACATGTATTGCCAAGCAATTATACTGTCTGACTTATTTCAATTCTCTTATAACATAGTTAGAAAAAGGTCTTTGCTTCTCACAAACTGTGTCATGCTAAGGATCAATTCACACTTGATCAAGATGGCTCTGAAGAAGAACAAACAATGTCCAGCTTAGATTTTTTGGATAGCAGCAGGTATATTTTTAGTGTCTTTGTGGTTTATATGTCTGATTTCTGTTCCATGTTATCTTCCCTGGATTTTATTTTCTTCATCTCTGCATCTGGAGGCTCACAAATGGTCTTTTGGAATGTCAAATGTCTTAACAAGTTCCTTCTTTGTATGCTCCAGTTTATCATAGCAGGATGCCATTTAGCATAACAGTTTAAGCCCACAACCACATGCATTCACTGAAAAGCCAAACTAAGCATGTTTTTATACTTTTCTACTAAATTGCTGTAACAAACTGTCACATAGTTAGCTGCTGTGCTAAGCACATGTATTTTCCATATCTATTTTTAACTTTGCAGTTCAAGCCTTGCATGTTACATTTCTGCATTTAGAAAAACAACATTTCCTTTTACATTATTTCAAAACTTGCATTAGAAGCAAACATTTTCTTTTACATTATTGGTTTGGGGAAAATATTTTACTTTAAATATTATCTATCGATGTTTATCCAGTGGCATATAGCTGTTTGGGTAGATTACTATAGCTTATCCATCCTGGGAGGAGAAAGGATTAAAACCCCCTGGACTATGGTCCTAGCGAAGCCTGTCTGGGACCTGGAGAAGCAATCTAGTTTGTAATGTTTTATAAAAATATGTACAGAAGAACAAGCAGCTGCCTCTAGAATGCTTCTAGAGCACACCCCTTTCCAATATAATGAAAGGTAATAGCCTCAAATAACCAACTGAAAATAGTCTGTTTTGACATAGGCTTTCCCTTCCTTTCATCCTCACAAGACATGAACAACTGATCTGGAGATCTAAAAGATTTTCTTCTGTCAAGATAGTACCTGAGTTGCCCATGGACTTCTAAGCTATGGTGTATCCTTTCTCCCTCATTTTTAGGTTCAAGAAAGAAAATGGGAAGATGGATAGTTTTGCTAAACATAAACTTGAATACCACTTTAGGTATAAGAAAAGATTAGTTCTAAAAGAAACCCTGTCCCTGAGGAAAATGAGATAGCACTGACTTGCCATAAGAACTTGCAACTCAGATACCCTTCTTGCAGAGGTCAGAGCAATCAGTAAACAGTTTTCCATGTTAAAAGCCTGAAGTCATACAGGTTAGCTGGTTCAAATGGAGCTAGTGTCAGCTTCTCTAACACAAAAGTAAGATCCCAAGGACGGGCCACCATTTTTCTTGGAGCCCTGTTAAGCAAAACTATTTTCAAAAACATTTTGACATGAGAATACATTGAAATAGGAGGATCCATGGGTAGACATGCTGAAATGATTTTATTTATTTTATTTATTTTATTTTATTTTACATTTGTTAACCGGGCTAGTCTAGCTGGATATATGTCCATTTTCAGTAGAGGCCCGAGGAGAAAAGCTCCACTCATACTATATTTCAATGGGACAAATTACAGAGTACATAATTAAGTACAAAGTGAATTATCATTTAGTAACATGAATAAACAAAAAATAAATATACATGAAGTATCTAAGGAACATACTATAAAAAAAATTGTTGTTCAGTAAAAAGCATTACAAAAATTGTTGTTCAGTATAAAGCATTATGAAAAATTAGGATTAGCAAGAAGGTTTCAAAAGAAATAATAAGAAGAGAAGTAAAACAGGAGATAAGAAGGGAATAAAAAGGAGGAAGAGGGAAAGAAGAAATAGTCTGGAGAGGAGAAGGGTAAGAATGTGTATTAGAGGACAGGGGAGAGAGAAAGGAGGAGTAGGTTAGAGCATGAGAGGATAGTAACAGGGCAATAAGAAGTAGGAGTAAGTATATTTACTAAGTAAAGTGTAGAGTTCTAGTGGTGGAGGCGAAAGAAGAAATTAGTCAGGAGTCCAACAGGAACAGAGCCAGTGATTTTGGAAATACAGTTTGATTTTTTGTTTGAACAGAGGTAAGGAGGAGGTTAGAGTGATATCAGTGGGTAGCTGATTCCATATCCTTCCTATAGTGTTAGTGAAAAGAGAGTCACCAGCTAGGTTATGGGACTTTACTGATTTAGTCATGAGTTTGGAAGAAGATCGAAGGGAGGTAAGATTATTGTAAGGGATTAAGAGTTGAGAAAGTATAGGGGTGTTATAAGGTTGATAGAGTATCTTGTGAGCAATGGTAAGTTGTGAGATCAAAAGACAGTTTTGTAGCTCAAGCCAGCCTAGGAGTTTTAGGTTGTGACAGTGGTGTGTTTTGAAAGGGTTGCTGGTGGCAAATCGGGCAATGCTATTATAACAAGTTGCAAGTTTATTTAGGTTGGCCTTCTTAAGGTTAGTGAAGATAAATAAATGAACCTTGATAGAGGAGTAAGAAAGGCCACAGGATAGTAAGTCACACAAATATTATAAAACTAGAGAAGAACTAGCACTGAATGTTATGTCACTGGCACCATCTAGAAAACCTTTTCTGTTTATTTATATATGAAGTTCTAATAGCAGACTTTCTTGTCTCCATTAGTACCTGCTGCATGTCATCAGTAAAGTGGTGCATAAAGGGAATTAAGACCCTATAATCCAGGCAGTTAACTGAAGTTGACATATCAGAATGTATCTAACATCTGTGTTCATCTGTGTGTAGACACAGTCTGTGGGGAAAGTTCTGGTAATTGCCCCTGGCCATTCCCAAAAGTAGGGAGAACCACTATTGTCTAGGCCAAAAAGGGTGACACCACAAAGATCACTGGAAAGGGTACAAATGCAGAGTGGAAAGCATACAGGAACATTCCTGTCCAAGGAAAGGAAAAGGCATTTGTCTTCCTGGCCTTCTTGAATGGAGTCTTGGAGCAGAAATTTGCCAGCTGATTTTTCAGACAGAAGGCAAAGAGGTCGACTTGAGGAGCTCCCCACAGATGGATCAAATCTTGGAAGACTCTCCGATCTAGTTTCTATTCATAAGTGTCTGCATTTGTCCTGCTGTGGTTGATTGCTAGATGATTTTGCTCTGACAGGATATAGGATATCTGTAGAGTAGGACTGTGCTATAAAGCTATATCCCGGGCTAAAATTGCTAATCTGCAAAGGGGTAAGACCTGCCCCCCTTCCTTGTTGATGTACCATGTGACTGGTATTGTCAGTAACAACTTGAAGATGTCCAGAGGATCAAAGGTGATTAGGGAGTTGAGTGGCTTGATGAGAGCAAGCATCTCTTTTATATTTATGTGCTCACATCTGTCCTTGGTATCCCAAACACCTTGTGCTTTTATCCCTCTTGAAACTGCTTTCCAAGCAAAGTTTGAAGTGTCTATGGTGACTAACTGCTTTGGAGCAGGGGGAAGAAGAAGAGACCTGGATTTAGGAAAATTTCCTGTCTCTACCAAGTTATTTCTATTTTGACAAATCCCAAAAATGGGATTTGAAAAGACAACAGTATTGGTGCTGGAATCAAAGAGATTTCAAATATCTCATGTGGAGTACTGCTGGGGTATCATGAGCATTTTAGATGTTACAAGATCCAAATATTCCCTCACAATGACCATAGTCCAAGTGAAAAACTCTAGAAATACATCTAGATATAGATCTATTTGCTTGTGTGGAAGAAAGCTTTTGGAAATGAGGTGTCTAGCAGACTCGCCATGAACACAATCCTGTGTGGTAGAGACAAAACAGACTTTTGAATGTACTCTTGAAATTTCAGCTTCTGTAAGAGATCATTCACTCAAGTGAAAGGTTACTGACATTTTGAAAAAGACTCTGCAAAGATAAGCAAGTCATCTAAATATGGAAAAATGTGTATACCTTGTAGCCTGCAATGAGCTTTAACTGAAGCTAGACGTTTTTAGAACACTAATGGTGCAGTAGAAAGTCCAAAGAATAAGGCAGTGAACTGATAATGTGATCCAGATGCACAAAACTTTAAGAATGCCTGAAATCTGGATGAGTACAGATGTGATGATAAGCACCTTTAAAATCTAGTGTTACCAGAAAACTCACAGGAAAACTAAAACAATGAGTGAGAAGGTCACTTAAAAACCAATCAGTAAAAACAAAAATGAAAAATCCAGCAAAGCTAGAACTTCCGCTGAGTGACCTCCCAAACCTCTTGTATCAGAGGCACATGGGACATATGTAAATGAACCTTATGAACATCAGGTGTTTCAGCTCAATGGCAATTCTGAATGCCCATGACTTGCTTGTGCTGTGCTGACGAGGTCATAACAAGGCCAAAATATGCATATCCACAGCTAGTGGGGTTTGGCTTTATTGGCCAGAAAACTCAAAGGAGGAAGAAGAGGTAGCAATTTGAGAAGTGACAGCATTTTTAACTTGAGCACTATCACAAACTGGGTTAGAAAAAAAAGAAACGGGCCTCCTAGTATGTTCTTTCTTTGTCATCAAAAACATCCTTGAATAAAATCCTTTCCCAAACAGGGAAGAGGAACTGGCTCTATTACTCCACGAGACAATATGCTGAAGGACACGGGGAATAGAGAAGTCTGGACTGGTTGATGGGGAATTACCCCATGAAAAGGTGGAATGTTCTCCCACTGCCATCTGTAACATTGATGAGTGATCTTCAGAACCCATTTGTCTGAAACTAATTGCTGCCAAAGTGAGAAGTGGAGATTCATACTTTCTAGAAGGGAAAAGGGGCTGCCAGTGTCGGAGGAGGAGACATGGCTCCTTAAATAATCAGTCAGACTTGATGGACTGTCCTTTGTTTTGGGAAGTTCTGACTTATATTCAGAAACCCCTTGCCATTGATTCTTCAATATCTGTTAACCAGCATTTTACTGACACTGTTTATTTTGTTTCTTCTCTAAATTGGAAAAGGGGGTTAGAGAATCCCTTGGAAAATGTGAAAAATGAGGGCTGCAAAATCTGAGAGAGTCCCTGTATAAGCTTACTCCTCTCATCACACTTTCTGATAAACTCTGCAGCCAATGGCTCAAAAACTAAATCTCTATCAAAAGGAAAATTTAAAATTTAATTTTTCTCATCCACTAGCAGGTTATGCTAATGAAGCCAAGCAAGCCTCCTCAAAACTGTACAAGTGGCTGTAGCCCTGGAAGAAGCATCAAGAGAGTCATATGTAAACTTGAAATGAGCTGTGACCTCTAAAAAGGAAAAAAAAGAAGTTATGTACTCACCATAATGTTCCATCTGTGTTGTTCATTTTCATTCTTCCTCAACTGTTGGATTTGGATCCGAACCTCACAGCTGATGGTAATCAAAAAGCTCTCAAGCTTCTCCCTTACCCATAATGCACCATCCCCAATATACCTCAGATCTTGTTTGCTGGTTTACATAAAGTAATATCTGCCAATGTTTCTACATATAGACATCTAAATCCATATAAATCCTACAGAAGGAATTATATCTGGTGCTCAACATAAGGGACAGTGGTGTCCTTACACTATCTCATTCTTCCAGAAGTCTGTTGTCAATAGGGTTGGGGGTTTGATGGCTGGGAAGATGATGAAGAATGAAAATGGACAACACAGATGGAATGTTATGGTGAATACATAACATCTTTATCTGATGTTGTCAATTTTAATTATATCCTCAACTGTTGGATGAGAGTCCCCAGCCACTTAAAATCCCAGATAGACTCTAAGGAAGGATATTCCTAAGCACAGGTGAGCCAAAAGCTGCTCTACCTCTAGAGACCAGATATAGTTTGTAATGAATGATAAAGGTATGAGGATTGGCCCAGGTTGCAGCTGCACATATGTAATTAATGGAAGCCATGGATAGAAACACTGAAGAAGTTGCCATGGACCTAGTTGAATAGGCTCTTACAGGTTAAGGTAATGTTAGACTCAACTTGTTATAAACAAAAGAAATACAATCTGCCAGCCATCTTGCTAGAGGTACTTTTGTAACTGGTTTGCCCAATTTCAAACCTGCAAAGAAGATGACAATTGATCTGTCTTCCTGACTTCTTTTGTCCTATGTAAGTAAAAATGTAATTGTCTGTGAACATCCAATTAATGTAACATATATTCACTTTTGTTTGCAATTTTAGGAAAGAATACTGGTAAATTAATTGATTAATTGATACTGGATTCTGACATCACCTTGGGAAGGATGCACTGGTATGTAATGTAACTCTATCCTTATAAAAATCAAGTAGGGAGGGTTCGGTGACAATGTTTGAAGTTCTGAAATTCTTCTGGCAGAGGCAATGGCCACTAGAAAGATAGTTTTCCAGGTCAGGAACTTAAGATCGCATTTAGCTGTTGGTTCAAAGGGGAATGAATTAAGGCCTGCAGTACCAAATTCAAATCCCATGATGGAGTAGTATCTTTATATGGGGGTCTCAATAGAAGAGTGCCTCTCAAGAATGCTTTACAAAGTTTAGAAGAGGCCATAGAAGAACTTCCAAATCAAATATGAAAATTAGATATTGCTGCTAATTGAACTTTAATGGAAGAGCAGCTTGCCCCTCATTAAAGATTGGTGTAAAAAATTCAAGTATATTATGTACAGGAGCTGAAAAGGGATCAATGTGCTTTTGTTGTGCCCAGCGAACAAACCTTTTCCACTTACTTGTATAAAGCTTTCTTGTAGATGATTTATGTGAAGATCAAAGAATATGACAGACAAAGGAAGAGCACATTGGTTGTCTGGCTATTCAAGGAACTATAGAAACCATGCTGTTAGCTTGAGGTTTGAGACATTCATATGAACCATATCTGTCGGATGTGACAGGAGGTTTGGAATCAGATCCAGAATCCAAAGTTGGCAAAGTAGATGAGGCCATAGGAAGAAGAAGCAAATCTGATGAGGCCAGTAAGGTGCAATGAGGATGACTTTGCTCTTCAACCTGGCAGCTTTCTGCAGAAAATTCAGAATCAGGGGAATCGGCAGATAAGCATATAGTAAACTGGGGGGTCAATCATGAAGTAGAGCTTCCCTCTGTGCTTCACCCTGAGGGGGACTGGGGCAAAGTAGCTGCTGCATTTGTTGTTAGGGGAGCAGAAAAAGATCGCAGCAAGGCTGCCCCATTAATGGAAAATCATTTCTGCCACTTTCAAATTGAGGGATCACTCATGAGATAGAGGAAAGGACCTGCTCAGTTTGCTATCACGTTGGACTTCCCCGGAATGTCCACTGCTATGAGAAAGCAGTTACATGAACTCCCCCACTGCCACAATCTGAATGATTCTCAACACAAGGGGTAAGATCTGGTCCCTTCTTGTTTGTTGATTTACTAAACAACCGACATATTGCTTGTCTGAACTGCAACTGTCCCTAAAGGGAGAATGCCCTGGAAGGCCTGCAACACTAAGAGCACTTTACTCATCTCTAGGACATTCATATTTAAGTTGGCCTCTTTGGGGGACCAAGTGCCTTGGACTGTTGTCTCCAGAAACTGCCCCGACCCAATCAAGGAAGCGTCTGTGGTCCCTATGGCCTTGGGCTGAGAAAATGAAAGGATGGCCTTGTAGAACTTGATCTGAGTGAATCCACCACCAGAAGTATCTCTTGCATGCCTGGGTGATTCTTATTTGTGCTGACATGTCCTGGTAAAGAATTGACCATTGGGTTGCTAGCATCCATTGAAGAATTCTCATATGAAATCTTGCCACGGGAACTAAGATTATGGCAGCTGACACTGACCACAAGGCTTGAAGGATCAATAGGGCTGAAATGTTGGTACTTCAAATTATTTTCCTGACCTGGAATCTGATAGTCTGTACTCTTGGGAGAGGAAGAGAAATTGTCACTGATGCCTTGTTGAAGACTGCTCCTATCAATTCTAAGGTTTGAGTTGGTTGTAGCTGAGACTTTTCATAATTTATGGTTATCCCCAGATGAGAACAAACCTGAAGTACCTGATCACTTGCTCTTGTTAGCAGATACCTGGTCGGGGAGGTAATGAGCCAGTCATTTAGAAAGGAAACATGCATAATCCCTGCAGTCTCAGGTGAGCTGCTACCACTGTCATACATTTGGTAAACACCCTGGGGTCTGTGGTATGGCCAAAGGGCAGTGTTCTAAACTGGTAGTGACTGGCTCCCATCCAAAAGCGTAAATACCTTTTGGATTGTCTGTTCATCTTTTTTGTATTAATACACATGTTGAAGGTCTATCGAGCACATCCAGTCATCCTTGCCCAGGAAGGGTAGAATGGACTGAACTCTGAAAATTCGAAACATTGTATGTCAAACTGACTTGTTCACAATGATGAGATCCAAAACTAGTCCAGTCCCCTGTTTTCTTTGGCACAAAAAAGAATCTTGAGTAAGTTCCAGATTCTATCTAGTCTGGCAGGACCTCTTGGATGACTGTTTCCTTTAGCAGCTTTTGTATTTCTACTGCCGCTGCTTTCCTCTGACTGGAAGGAACAGTGGGAATTTTGCATACACTTGAGGGTGGAAGGGAAAACGGAATTATATGACCTCTGGAAATAATCCTCATCACTCAAGTGTCTCTTGTTATATCTAGCCAGGCTGACTGGTGCACGGATAGTCGACCCCCAATTGCCTCCAGAGGTGGACAATCAGGCCTCCTTTTAGGAGCACTGGTAAGGTCTATCAGAGATAGAATCTCTAGACCCCTGGTTTTGTGGGCCTCCTCTGCACAGGGGTGTTGTCGTCCATTACAGTCCCCACCCCCCCGTCCCTAAGGGAACTTTCTCCATGTGCAACCTGGAAAGGACCCTGGGACTTCCTGAACCACAATTTCTGACCACCTCACTGATTCCTAGAAAAGGATATTTGAGGAGTTGAAAAATGTACTCCTACTGGAAATAGAGTCTTTCCATCCTTCTCGCACCTGGATAATGGGTCTTTCAGTTTTGGGTCAAACAATGAATTGCTGTCAAAGGGTGCATTGACAAACGAGAACTTGAAGGGCTCTGCAAAAATCATGTAAGCACATCCAGGTATGCCTCCTAATGGATATGCCTGAACCCACTGCCTTTGAGGCACCTTCAGCTCCATGTAAAATAAGCTGCATGGATGAATTCAAAATGGATTGAAGGGTTGCCAACTTACAGGCCACAGATGATTCAGCCTCAGCAGTAATGGTCCTTGAAAGGGATTTTGAATGTTCTTTGATCAAATCCCTTTGTAACCTAATAAAACATGCCAAATAGTTCAGCAACCTAAGAGCAAAGGTTGTTGATGCATAAGACATGATTTCCAAACCTGCCCATCCCCCTTCACTCCCTGTTAGGGGGATGAACAGAGGCACTCTGTTCAGCAAGCTCTTTCTTGGTGGCTGTGGTCATGACCATGGCATCCACAGGCACTCACTTACTCTAAAATTCCTTCCTAAAGGGTGGAGCCATAATCCGATCTGGCCTCTTAGGGATTGACTTAACTGAGTCAGGCTCCTTCCACTCCTGCACAGAGACCAAATCAATAAGCTCATCAGCAGGCAGAGTAACCCAGAAGGTAGATGGGCCAGATCCAAAGGCCTCCAGAAATACTGATTACTCTGGTGAAGGGTTGTTGGAGGTCCACCCACCTCTCTGCTTCAAGATCTAAATGAGACATCTTCTGGAGGTGATTGTAGGGACCCTTCTCCCTCATCAAAATCAGTACCCTCAGTGACTGACTCTAGCGGAGAGTCCAAGTGCCTCCTCTTGCACCTTCTCTTCCTAGGGACTTCCCTGGTGGGGGTGAAGTGTCGAAAGAGATTGTTAAACCCTGCTGTGTAATCTGGGGGTCTTGAGCTGGCTGTCCCTGTGAGGCAGAATGATGGGGGTCCAAGCACAAAGGCATCTAGGAACTAGACTGAAGATGCGAGTGGGTAGGATCTGTCCATCCTGTCAGAGCAGAAAATAAGAAGTTATGTGCCTACCATAACGTTCCATGTTAGTTGTCTTCTCTCGCCTTCTTTCTTGCTTGATGGGTTCGGAGCCGATCCTCGGCTCCGACTCGGCACTTGCTAAGCTCGAGAGTCACTTTTACCAGCTCGAGGCAGCCCCATATCCCATGATGCAAGGCGGTAAGTACCCAGATCTCGTTTGATGACAAAGGGCAGTAGCACCAAGCATAAAACACTTCCCAAAGGAAGAAAGAAGAAAGCCTACAGGATGTAAGAAAGACCAGGACTGAATGGTCTTCAGCATAATAACTCCTTAGAGAAAAAAGGTCTGTCCAGGTCTGGGGGAAGGAGGGAGGGTCGCAAGAAAGAAGAGAAGACAACTAACATGGAACGTTATGGTAGGTACATAACTTCTTAATGTTAAGTTGTCAATCTCACCTTCATTCTTGCTTGATGGGACCGTGTCCCTAGCACCTCTATCCTGGGTGGCTCAATGGAACAGACTCTTGAGGACTGTAGAGCCAAAACTGGCTCTATCCCTGGAGGCCAAGTCCAATTTGTAATGGGAAACAAAAGTATGAGGAGTGGCCCAAGTGGCCGCTGCACAAATAGTGTCTAAAGGAAGTCTAGCTTGAAAGGCTGTAGAAGTAGCTAAGCTCCTAGTTGAATGTGCTTTAGGTTTTGAGAACAGCTGTTTTCCCCTGAGCAGATAAATTTCAGAGATGACCGAAGAAAGCCATCTAGACAAGGTCACTTTAGAGACAGGAAGGCCTTTCTTGTTATCCGCATAGGAAACAAAAAGCTGATCAGATTTCTTAATTTTTTTAGTTCTGTCCAAATAATATCTGAGTTGGCGGTGGACATCAAGATAATGTAGTTTTTGTTCGGCTCTGTCTGAATAGTTTGGGAAAAATACAGGGAGATCAATGGATTGATTCAAATTGGTCTTTGAGGCGACCTTAGGCAAAAAGGTCGGATTAGTTCTCAATGATACTCTGTCTTTGTGAAAAACCAAATAAGGGGGTCGAACCGATAGAGCATGAATTTCAGACACCCTCCTGGCCGATGTAATAGCTACTAGGAATAAAGTTTTCCAAGAAAGAAATTTTAGGGAGCAAGAAACAGCTGGCTCGAAGGGGGGAAGAATCAAGGATGTCAGCACTAAATTTAGATCCCATCGAGGAGGAGGATTCCTGATTGGAGGCTTTAGCAGGAAAATTCCTTTCAAGAAGGCTCTACAAAGCCTATGGGACATAATATTATGATCTGCAATCCCGACATGAAAGTTCGAGATAGCAGCCAATTGAACTCTGACTGTGGAAGAAGAGGAGCCTGCATGAAAAATCCCTGCTAAGAAGTCCAGAGCTGCCTGAACAGGGGCAGTGAAAGGATCAATATTCTTGGCTTTAGCCCAATAAGAGAAACGTTTCCATTTGCTTGCATAAATCCTCCTGGTAGAGGATTTTAAAGAAGCTACTATGATGTCTCTAACAGGGTTAGAGATCAAAGGAAGCCTGGCTAAGGAAGGAAGTGGAGCAACCATGCTGTGAGGTTGAGAGAAGGGATAGACCGGTGCAGCTGACCGGATTGGTGAATCAGAAGATCTGGCACTGGGTCCAGATGCCACGGCTGCACCAAAAGGTGACGATGGAGGAACGGGAACCAAACTTGTCGAGGCCAGTAAGGAGCAATGAGAATCATTTTGGCTCTCAAAACGGTTGCTTTCTGGATAACTTGAGGGATCAGAGGAAATGGAGGAAAGGCATAAAGAAGTCCCTGGGGCCAATCCTGGGTCAGAGCGTCTCTGGGGGGATGGCCTGGAAGAGGGAAGAGAGAGAAGAAGTCTGGGCATTTGCTGTTTTGGGGAGTAGCAAAAAGATCGCAACATGGGCGACCCCATTCCAGAAAAATCTCTTCCACTATAGATTGCTTGAGAGACCACTCGTGAGGCATGAGAATAGCTCTGCTCAATCTGTCCGCTACAATGTTGGTTTTCCCAGGGATATGCGTTGCTACCAGAAACCGATGAGAGGAGATTGCCCATTGCCATAGTCTGAGCGCTTCTCGACACAAGGGGTAGGACTTGGTTCCGCCCTGCTTGTTGATATACCAAACTACAGACATGTTGTCTGTGTGGACTGCAATTGTCCCTACGGGAAGGAAGTCGTTGAGGGCTTGCAACGTTAAAAGCACTGCTCTCATCTCCAGGACATTTATGTGCAGGTGGTACTCGAACGGCTGCCACGTCCCATGAACCATCCTGCCCTGATAATGACCCCCCCCACCCGATCAGGGAGGCATCCGTGGTGACAGTGGCTACCGGGATGGGGGTACAAAGTGTCTGCCTTGGTGAACCTGGGGAGATGTGATCCACCAAGCAAGATGATCTTTGCAAGTCTGTGTCACCAGAATCTGGTGACGCATTGGAAGTTGTTGGTACGACCACTGAGTGAACAACATCCACTGAAGAAGGGTTATGTAGAAGCGAGCCAGGGGAAGAAGAGTAATGGCCGCAGCCATGAGGCCTAATACCTTTAGAACCATTCTGGCCTGTACTTTCTTGTTGGCTAGAATGATCCTGACATGACTTTGAATGTCTGAAACTCTTTGATCTGTAAGGGTAGCTGACATCCGAACAGTGTTTAAGTTTGCGCCTATGAAAGTAATAGACTGGCAGGGCGATAAGGATGACTTTTAGAAGTTGATCGAGATGCCCAAAAGAGTACAAAGCTTTATTGTGTAATCCCTGGCTTGAACAAGCTGATGCCTGGTGGTGGCTGAAAGGAGCCAGTCGTCGAGATACGGAAACACCTGGAATCCTTGACGTCTCAGGTGAGCCGTGACCACTGCCATGCATTTGGTGAACACTCTGGGGGCTGTAGTGAGACCAAAGGGCAGGGCTCTGAACTGGAAATGACTGGACCCCAGCCGAAAGCGGAGAAATCTCCTGGAGCGCCTGTGAATTTTTATGTGATAGCACGCATCCTGAAGATCTATTGAGCACATCCAGTTGTCCTTCTGTAAGAAGGGCAGAATTGACTGAAGAGTGACCATTCGAATCTTGTCTTCCTCACAGACTTGTTGAGTCTGCTGAGATCCAATATTGGTCTCCAGTCTCCCGTCTTTTGGGGACCAAAAGAACCTTGAGTAGATTCCGGCTCTGAATGGTCTGTTGTAACTGGCTGAATGGCTCTTTTTTGCAGTAGTTTTGAGACTTCTAACTCTGCAATTTCCCTTAGACCGGGTGGTACATCTGGAAGGGAATTTGAGGGGTAGAAAGGACTTTCCTCGAAAGGAATTATGTAACCCTCGGATATGATCGACTGTACCCATCTGTCTTGAGTGAGGGAGTGCCAGGCTTCTGGGTACAGTAATAATCTTCCCCCGACTGCCTCCAAGGAGGGACAGCCGGGCAACATCTCAGGGATGCTGAAAGGGCTTGTCAGAGAGAGACTCTCTGTTTCCCTGGTTTTTTGGACCCCCTCTGCCTCTAGAGCGGCGTCTGTTGTTGTTACCCCCTCTGCCTCTAGGGGTAAACTGACCACGTGAATCCGGCGTGACTCCTTGAGATTTGCAGAACCACATTTTGCCACTCTTCTGTCCTTTGGGGTAAGGTCTAGAAGGGGTGGAAAAAAGGACTCCTACGGCAGAAAGAGTCTTGCCGTCCTGCTCACACCTGGTCAATGTTTCCTTCACTTGAGGGCCAAACAAAGCTGACCCATCAAAGGGAGAGTTTGTGAAGGACGCCTTAAAGGGATCTGCAAAGTCACATAGCCGCATCCAGGCTTGGCGTCTAAGAGCCACACCTGTACCTGCGGCCCTACTCGCTCCATCAGCAGCATATGATATTAGCCGCATGGAGGTGTTTGCAATGGAGTTAAGGGTTCCTAGCTGCGAAGCAATTTTTTCCTGAGCCCCTGCAGCTGTAGGATCCTGCACAACATCACCTAGCTCCTTAAGGATATCTCTTTGGAGTCTGGTGAAGTGACATAGGTAATTCAGCGAACGCATAGCAAAGGTCGCTGAGGAAAACATCCGCCACTGCACCTATCCATGGTCCTAGAGTCCTTATTAGGAGGATGGACAGGTACGGAAGGATCTGCAAGTTCCTTCTTGGTGGCAGCAGCCACCACCATGGCATCAGCGGGGACACCCTTAGTGAGGAATTGCTTGTCACACGGGGCAGTAATAAATTTTGAAGGCCTCCTAGGGACTGGCTCTACAGAGTCAGGAGCAGCCCACGCCTCGGGCAATAACCTGCATAAGGGGGTCGAAAGGCGGAGACACCCAGGAGGTGGAGGGCCGAGATCCAAACGCCTCTAGGTATACTGACTCATCCTCAGAGGGATTATTGGTGGGCCAGTTTCCCCTCTGTCTAAGGAGTTCTAGGATGTCTGAGAAAGAGACATCCTCAGAGGGGGATCTTGGGGATCCCTCTGACTCATCTAAGTCAGTATCTGAAGTGATAGACTCGGGGGAGTCTACATGTTTCCTCTTACAGGTCCTCTTCCTAGGAGGATCTCCCGACACATCAGGAGAATCCTCGGAAGAGGGGGATATTCCCAATGGGGAAACCTGAGGCGGAGGATCTCTGGGTTCTGTAGCAAGAGAAGTGGCAGAGATGTCGACAGGCACTATAGAGGGAGGAGCTAAGGGAACAGACTGCTGGCTGATACCCGTGGCCAGCACACTCTTCATCACCTCGAATGCTCCCCTCCCAGGAAGGTCTGAGAGAACCCGTTCCGAAGAGCTAGGAACTCCAGGGCCCACCGAAAGGGAAGTCTCCGAGGCAGATGTCGGAGCCGAGCTCACCAAGGCCGAGGCTCCAAGGGGAAGAGCGGGCTCGGACAAGGGTCCGATGCCATTCACCCCCACGGAGGAGACCAGGGAAGCCCAGCCACCGAATCCCTCTAAGGAAGGTCTCGAAGAGGAGATAAGAGTAGAGGCTGAAGGAACAGAAGGGGGTATCTGTCCCTCAGCCGTAGCAGTAGCCATTCCCGAAGACTCCAACTCCAATCTCTGGGGTAGAGTTGAAGGAGGAACTGCAATGGGGTGTGGACCAATAGTCGTCTGTTGAGACGGACTATGTAACATCTGGGCCAATGCCTGTGACTTAAGTAATCTACTGACCACTCTCTCTAAATCATGGTCAGAAAGCCTGGATGACCTTGAAGATCGGCTCCGATGGCTCCGTTCCGAGAGGAGAGGCCGAGCCGAGTATCGGCTCCAAGGAAGGAGACCTAGACCTCTTCCTCGAAGGAGCCATCGGAACCGATGAAACTACTGAACCTGTCGGAGCCGACAACTTATCGGAGCCGACAGGTAGCTTCGATGCATCGGCTCCAGCCGGAGCTGATACAGCCACAAAAGTAACGGTGTCGGAGCCGATCGGAGCCGACACCGATGCCTGAGCCACATGGTGGTCGGAACCGATCGGAGCCGACACCGAAGTGGTCGAACCAGAATCGGCACCGATAGCCATCGGTGCCAAAGGTTTAGTTAACCCAGAATCGGCTCCAGCCGGAGCCGATCTCAACTCTGAATGAGTCGGAGCCGAGGCCGCAGGCTTGGACACAGAAGCCTGGGCCTTGGAAGACTTAGAAGTCTTGGATGGAGCCGACTTAGCCGGAGAGCCCTCCGGCTTAAGAAGGCCCCTCAAAATCAATTTATTTCTTCTTTCCTGCAGGACTCTCTGGCTGAAAGAATGACATATAGCACAGGAGTCCTGCAGGTGAAGAGGCCCCAGACAGTACAGGCAAGAAGTGTGACCGTCTGTCAGAGACATTTTCTGACAGCACGAGTCACACTTCTTAAAGCCTGAGACCCTTTCTTTAGACATGGTGTAAAAAACACAGACACACACACCAGTCAAAGAAATTAAATTAAATATACCAAAAGGTATAACTAACAAACACACACACACACACCCTAACGGGGGGGGGGGGGTGGGATGCGTGAAAGACTGACTAAAAATTAAGAGGAGACAGAGAAATTTTCTGTCAGAAAGGGTTTAAAACTAAGATAAAACTAACAATTAAAGGTTTTTTTGTAAAAAGGGGCTAAATTAGTAAAGTAACAAATCACTTACCAGGAGCTGGTAAAAGGAGGACCTCATCAGCGAAGCGGCAAACGAGATCTGGGTACTTACCGCCTTGCATCATGGGATATGGGGCTGCCTCGAGCTGGTAAAAGTGACTCTCGAGCTTAGCAAGTGCCGAGTCAGAGCCGAGGATCGGCTCCGAACCCATCAAGCAAGAATGAAGGCGAGATTGACAACTTAACATTACTCTCTTCACTATCTCAAAGGCAGCTCACTCCAGAAGGCAGGCTTCTGGACTGATGTCTCTCTCCACCCCAAAAGCAATCCCTCAAGTTCTCTTTCTAGGGACTTCCCTGGTGGGATGCTCCAGTGAAGTGTTGGTAGAGATTATGAAACCCTGTTGTGCAGTCTGGGAGACTCGAGCTGGCTGTTCCGGTGGGGCAGAATCATGTGGCTCCAAGTGCAGAGACATCTTATAACTCGAATGAAGATTCGAGTTGGTAAGATCTGTCTATCCTCTCACAGCAGAAAATACTCTCTTCACCTACCTCAAAGGCAGATCGCTCCAGACAGAAGGACGACCCCAGCCCCAAAATGGCAGGCTTCTGGACTGCTGTGTCCCCCCACCCCAAAACCAATCCCCCAAGTAGGATGTTGGAGCGGAGCTATCCAGAGCCAAAGTACCAAGGCACAGAGAATGCTCTAAAACCCTCGTGTGGACTCCCAACTCCTCAGACCCAACAAGGAAGCTTCAGCACTGAGAGTCATCTGGATCCAAAAATGTCAGAGCCAGTGCACTCAGAGTTAGCTTTGGACCGAAGATAAAGTTATCTTTGGATCCAAGCCAGACAGATTCAGAAGGTTCGGATTCAGGGACTCTGAAGCAACCAGTGAGATCAGAGAAGGAGCAAGAAGTGGTGGTGTGGTAGATGGACAGGCCTCCTGACGCGAGGGGGTACAAGCCACAAAACACCCATCTGAATCTGCACCGAGAGCAACTTCCTCATCATTCTGTCCACAACTTCTTCAGTCAAACTTCTGGACAAACAAGTTGAGGCAAGGGAATGTGACTTGGATTGGTGCCTCTCTAAAAAATGGGAGGGAACCTTGGAAGGCACAGGTTCATAAAAAGGGGAACACCTGGTTCTAGGAGGAATTATCAAATCTGAACTAGTCAGATCCATCAGTTTCTTTGTCGGATTCGAGGAAGTAGGATTCACTTATTTTTTTCTTCTTCAGATCTGAAGGGGAGGAACTTTAATTAGCTTTCACATCCAACCTTGATCTCTTCTTTGAGGGCTCTGATGATGGAGTCAAGGAAGGAGAAGGCTTATGAGATTTAGTTAAGGACTTCTTTGCTTTTATTTTAGGGGACTGAGCCACAGAGATGGCTTCATAAAAGGAAGATGATAATAAACCTTTGAGAATGAGTTTATTTCTTCTATCCAAAAGTGCCCTGGGATTGAAATTCTTACATACAGAACAATTATCCTGTAGATGTTAAGGGCCCATAGAGTAAACTCACAGAGTATGAGTGTTTGAAATAGGCAATTTCAGAAATTCTATCATGATAAATATGCCCAGAAGACATTTCAGGAACACCAGAGAATGGGTTGGATCCATTAATCTCCTAAAATTCAGACTACAACCTTGACAGAAGTAAGTTGGTTGCAGTGTATATGGCCATTAAGGCTTACTGTTCTGAAATAGCATGAATTAAGCACTATCTGAGCAAGGACAGATATGGGTGCATTTGAGCCTACTAAAAGCTATTACAGGGATTAAGCATTTTTGTGAAAACCCTTGAGGATGCAGATAACCCAAATAGCAACGAAGTAAACTGAAAGTGATATCACGGTGAAAAGAATCTTAAAAATTGTTTCTGTTCTACGTGAATAGGAATATGCAGCTACACATAATTTAGATCTAGAGTAACTAGAAATGCCTTGAGGGAAGACAATTTCTGGAATGTTAAGATCTTGAACTTTGAAACTTTTAGGAAGGTGTTTAGATAAATCCAGAATTTGTCTCTAAGTCCCCTCTTTTATTGAAATGAGGAAAAGTCTGGAGTAGAATCCTTCCCCTCTTCTGTCTTTGGGTGGAACAGCTTCTACGATTACCTGAAGAAACAGATTTGAAATGATTAGAAAGATAAATGTTGTCCATCTGAGGGGACTGGAGTGATCCTTGGAGAAATGGGAAGAGAATTCTAATGAAGTTTGTATCTGTTTTCTAATATGTCCAAAGCTCAAGAGTCTGAGGTTATGATCTTCCAAAATGGAAGGGAAAGAGAAGGTGTCCCTACAATTTGGAAGGGGGATAGCCGAGGGGGGAGGGCTGGTTGTATAGGGTAGTCAGAGGTTAGTATTTCTGTCAGAAATATTTCTGTCAGAAAAGGATCCTTTGCATCTTTAAAATTAAAAATTTGGTTTGTCTTGCCATTTTTTTTTAGGAAACTTCTTCCCTTCTTGCTGTGAAGCCTTTTGGGGCTTATGAAAACAGTCCAGATTTGATGGAATAATTTCTCTGAAACATAGCAGTAGGGGAAAGAAACAACTGCTTAACCCAATTTCATAATCTTACTCCATTCCTACAGTTTGATTAATATCGCTGCACAGGAATTGACAAAAACATTATCTCTGCTTAGAAGAATGTCCAGTGGTTTGTCTTTCACATCATCTGGGAGTCACTGAAGGCACAGACAAGCATATCTTCTAAGAAATGGATCAGTGTGAGCTGCTCTAAAAGATGCAACAGCTGCATCATATCCACATTTAACAGAATGCTTTGCCACCTGAGAGCACAGCTTATCATGTCTTGCAAGGAAGAACCAGTACATCAGAAACCATTCTGGACATGTTACCCAGAATGGAAATCAAGTATCTTCTCATGTATGTTTAATAGTTAACGACAATCAAGGATAAGGTGGCTGATGTGTAAACCTTTCTACCATACCCGTCCAAAGTGCTATTATCATAGTTATTAGGGAGAGCATTGGTGGAAGGGAGTAGTTTACATAATTTGTCTGATTACAAAGAGATAACACCAGGATCATATTAAACCTGTGAGATTCAGGTACTTAATAAAATATGTGTCTTCTCAAGGGTATAGGGTTGGAAGTCTGGAGTCAAAAAGCTGACATAAAGGTATCCTAATTGATTTCTAAACTGGTGGTATAGCAGAGGGCTTGGCACCTCCATCATCAGGAGATCACAATACATTTTTTGTGAACCAGATATATGCTTGCCCTCCCATTTAAAATGTTCCTTCATCTTATAAATAGTACCCGAAAAGATAAAACACTTCATGGGGACAGTCAGAAGACAAGGCGTCCTAAGACTCTGATTCAAAACCCAAGTGTGAATGCATTTGTGAGTCATGATCAAGGCCTTCAGACTTTGAGTCAAAAGAAAGTTCTTCAGAGGAGAAGGAAGACTCATTCCTTTTTGTGGGTTAAAAGCTGAGGAAATAGAGGGAAAGTGGGCAGACTGCAAAGCCATTAGGGCTTTAAACAACCTATGGGAGAAGTCAAACCAGTCTCTTTTCAGTCTTTTAGGGAAGGAAATAAAGTAAAAGGCAGAAAAATATATATATCTTTTACTCCATTCTTGGGCATTTCCAAAGAAATAACGTGTGGAGGAAAGGTAGCTGAACATATCTTCATAAGGCTGCCTGAGATATCTCATCAGACCAACAGTTGGGGGATTCCCTCTGTTCCTTCTCAGAAAATCAGCCTTGGTTCTCCCTCTGTGGCCACATTGGGCATCCAGTTAGTCAACATGGGCAAGTCAAAGCCCTGCATCAACTCTGTCTCCTGAAGGTTCACAACAGAGGGTAGAGATACAAAAGTCAGATGGTCTGAGGGCTGATCAAGTGCCTCAATGAACACATATGGCTCTAACTAACTAAAAAAATAAATCTTTTATGAAAATCTGGCCTCTTCTTTTTATTAGCTTTTTAGCCTGACAGGGTACATCCGAGGCAGACTGTGAAGCCATCCTGACAGGAGTTAAATCTTGAAGTCTCTTATTCTCAGTGTAAAGTTTTAAAGATTTTAGGCAGCTTCTAATTGGTTTAGATACAAAAAGACTGAGAAATAGAGTAGCCTCTAAAACCATGTTCAGGACGTAATGACTATGTTGGTCTTTACAGTGTATATGATGATGTAGAACCCTTTATTCATATGAAAATATAGTTTTCCACAAAATGTTAATAGTAAGGAAAAAGGTTTCCCTTAATCTTCATTTACAGGCTGATGTGAAGAAGGTTCTGACAATTTTCATGCTCATACATCCCTTAAATAACATCATGCAGTTTCATGCATAGATCACAGGTTAGCTATATGGCACAAGAGGAAGGTAGTTACGTTTTTATAGACTGGCTGGGCATACAGCATCCTGGGCATAATATATCCCATAAGTGAAGAATACTGCCACAGTGATCTAATGAAGAACATCCAGGAGTTCTTCTGCTTGAGACATATCTGTTCTCTATTTTGACACCAAAGAGAAAATATTTTCCATTTGGATAAATATGATTTCTTACTAGCAGGTTGTCTTGCCTCTTTAAGTACCTGTTGCATATCCTTAGAATAAATGCGTGCCTGAAGGGAATCAAAAACCTGTCACCCAAACAGTAAGGTTTAGATTGTGAATATTTGGATGAATAGATAGTTCCTGTAATTGTTCTGTCTAAGCAAGTCCATTCTGTGAGTAAGTTCCTGGTGATTGCTCTTTGCCCACTACCTAAGAAGGAAGAACCAATGGTATCTAAACCAAAATGGGGTCACCAATAACTGTTCTGGAACATCTAACCTTATCTTTTGAAGAACTTTGGAAATTACAGCAAATGGGGGAAAAAAGAAACATTCCTGTCTAAGGAATTGAAAATGCATCTGTCTTCAATGCTTCTCTGCAAGATGCCCTAGAGCAGAATTGTTTCAATTTTCTGTTGAGTTTGGAGGCAAACAGATCTATTTGAGCAAATCCCCACAGGTGGACTACTTATGCAAAGAACTAACCTCTTAAAGTGCTCAGGGAGTCTGCCTCTATTCTGCTTTGAAGGCTTATAAGTCACCTGAAGGAATCAATGGTGTTGAATAGCGAAGTACCAAGCAATCATGGCCAGTCTACAAAGGAGTATGACATTGTTCCACACTGTTTCTCTATGATATTACAGTGGTGTTGTCTGCCTTCGTTAGTAAAGTGACTGGAAACCATGTCTCATTTAGAGTTTTCAGGGTGATTAAAAGAGACACTATCTATTTCCTATTGATGTGTTTGCACCTGTGTTGTGGCTCTCAAATTTCTTGAACCTTGACATCTCTGAGAAGAGCTCAAAGGAGAGAAGGGGACTCCTATGCTGGACAGAACTTGTACAGATCACCAAATGAGGTCTTTCTTTACCAAGCTGAGAACTGGAAATGGTTGAAATTGAGGATGAGAGCATTGAGCCCAGACTTGATGAATCAGTATCTGAAGTTGGAACTGTGGAATCATCAGGATGGAAGAGGCCATGAAACCTAGAGCTCTTAGAAATTCTTCTGCAGTAATTATTTTATGTAGAGAAATATTGAGAAGTATGCATGATATGTTTGCATTTTTTTCAGGTGGAAGAAAGGAAATCATTAAACAAATGTCTAAAAGACAACCCAGGAATACCAGGAATACCAGTCTGTGAGTTGGAGGCAGGGACGGTGTTTTTAGGGTCACTGTGAATCACAGGTGGTAGAAAATATTCACTGTGAACTGTAAGGCTGTTAGACCTTCCTGACTAGTTGAGGCTAAGATCAGGTAATTGCCCACAAAAGGGAAAATGTGCATGCCTTGAAATGTGCAGTTAAACTGTTACTCAAGCAACTGCAAGAAAAAGGTGAAAAACGTCAATCCTGACAGTAAACTCATAAAAAATCCACAGGACAACTGTGTCAAAAGACTGACTATCTGCTAAAGTAAAAAATTCCACCAAAGGTATAACAAAAACACCATTTATTTGGGTGCTTTCTTCTCAGTTAATCCTGAGACGTCATCAGAATAAAAAACTACAGAATTCACCAGCTTAAATAGGAGAACCAATTAATTAGCTAACAAATAAAATTAACACATGAATTCCATTATTTAAATATTCTTTAAAAACACAACTAAAATACAGACTTAGCTACAAAAGTAATTCTACCTTAGCTGTGCCCTCAGTTTTAAAATAGGGCAATAGACAAAATGTCATTCAAACCAGGTTCAGTAAAAGAATTCAATAGAAATTGCCACTTTAATTCACATATTTCAATATTTACTTCCCCCCACCCACCTCTTGGTGATTTATGAATCACATCCAATATACCAAATGAAAATCTTTTAAAGTTCAGACATTTTTTAGAGTGCCTAAACAGGGCATAAGTTCCTTTTTTCTGTACTATAGCATGTGTTCATAACTACGCTTTTTCAACTGTCTTTCGGTTTTTGCCCACATAAAAATATTTCAAGTCTGACAAACCGCTAGGTAAACTAAACCTTTTGTGGCACAATTCCCAGGTTTAAACACCACTGGTTGCAAACTATTAGGTAAACAAATACTTTTTTTCCTCTAAAATGTATTTATAAAAAGAGCAACACTTGCACTTTGTAGTACCCTTCTCTAATGGATTGTGTACAATGACATTATGTTCAAACATAAATTTAAAATTTCTTCCCATTCTGAACACAAATCTGGGTTATTCACCCAACATTTTAATAGTGTCAGTGTTGCTGTTAAAATAACCCAATATTTCTTCATAATGTCTTTTACCTCTCTGTATCCATCCCCAAAGGGGGCTATCATACTATTACTAAATTCCTCCAACTGTGGGTTTGATCTACTTTTCATAGTAGTGTTGACATCTCCTAAAAGGGGTTTAAATTTAGAACACCATACTTGAACCACCTCTATACTAACCTTAAAAATAAGGTCCCTAGGATAGCCACTTTCCAAAAATAATTTGGTGATAAAATTTTTCTTAAAAAAATTCCAGTTACCAGTTGACCCTTTAAAATATTATTTTTTTTGTCTTATAAGGATGCTGACTATTAAAGTTCAGATAAATACTTGAAAATGTTTCTTTACAAAAAATGGTAGAAAAAAAATTGCCATCTTTCAAATCTTTATATATCCTAACATCCCAAAAATCAATATTTGTATTTGAATTATTACTTGTGAAGTTTAAGAATAAAGGGAGCGGATTCAAACAATAATCTAGATCAGTGCTGGTTGATGCTGGTTCTTTCCACAGGATAAAAACATCATCTAAAAAACGCAAATACAAAAGGCATCTTTCTTTGACTTCTGTGGAAAATACAAATCTGTGCTCCCATGCGTACATCACCAAATTTGCATAAATGGGGGCACAATTGGCCACCATTGCAACACCCTTTATTTGTTTGAAAAAACTTCCTTCAAACATAAAAAGAAGTTATGTCTTACCATAAACTTCCATCTGTGTTGTTGATCTTCGTTCATTCATTACTGATGGGTTATGGGTTCCATCCTCGGAACCAAGCTGGCCAATATCAAGCTCGCGTCAGCCAAAAAACTCTTGAGCCAAGGTCCTACCCAGAATCCTCTGATCCCTGTTACCTCAGATCGAGTTTGCAAGTTGACAGATAAAAGTAGAGGCTATGTCTGGTTAAAACAGACCTACAAGAGAGGAGTACATGAGATCAACCAAGAAGATCCGGATGGAGAATGGAGGGTGGGAAGTAATAAATGAATGAAGATCAACAACATAGATGGAACGTTATGGGAAGGCATAACTTCTTTATCTGATGTTGTTAATCTTTGTTCATTCCTTACTGATGGGACAGAGTCCCCAGCTACTTGTATTCCTAGGTCGCCCTCATGGAAGGACATTCCTGAGCACCAAGGAGCCAAAGGAAGCTCTACCTCTGGAGGCCAAGTCCAATTTGTAATGAAGAATAAAGGTATGAGGTTTGGCCCAAGTTGCAGCTGAGCAAATATCATTGAGGGAAGCCTTGGCATGGAAAGCTGCTGAAGTTGCCATAGATCTTGTAGAATGTGCTTTGATTCTATGAGGCAAGGTGAGATTGTTTTTGTTATAGTTAAAGGTTATACAATTTCTCAACCATGAAGCCAATGTAACTTTTGATACAGGATGATCCCATCTAGGTCCAGAAAAAGCCAGAAACAGTTGATCTGATTTACGGTAAGATTTTGTTCTGTCCAGATAAATTTGTAATTGCCTATGAACATCCAAGGAGTGCAGGCAATACTCTCCCTTGTTAGAATGGTTAGAAAAAAACACTGGAAGGTCAATAGACTGATTGATACATCGCTCTGACACCACCTTTGGTAAAAAGGTAGAATTAGTTCTCGGTGATACTCTCTCCTTATGGAAGATAAGATAGGGAAGTTTGATGCCTTAAGCCTGGAATTCTGACAATCGCCTGGCCGATGTGATTGCAATCAAAAACAGTTTTCCAAGAGAGATATTTTACATCACATGAAGACGCAGGTTCAAAGGGGGGAGCTGTTAGAGCTTGCAGAACCAAAGCCAAATCCCAGAGTTGGACGGGTTCTCTAAAGGGAGGTTTCAGGTGGGTAACCCCTTTCAAGAAAGTCTTACAGAGTCTGTGAGACATAAGTGAAGAATCTTGAAAACCAATATGAAAATTTCAGATGGCAGCTAAATGTACACGGATAGTTGAAGCAAACACCCCAAAGTGGAAAAGATGTGATAAGTAATCCAATACCACCGAGACTGGGACTGACAAGGGGTGTAATTGTCTATTTGCTGCCCACAGAGAGAACCTTTTCCATTTGTTAAGATAGATTAGTCTGGTGGACGATTTATGAGATGCAATAAGAATACTGCACACAGGGGACGAAAGGTTTTCATGTCTGGCAATCATTGGAAGTGGAGAAACCAAGCTGTCAGTTTCAGGGTTGTTAGATTGGGGTGAATCAGACCCTGCAGATGGGAGATCAATGTTGGGGATGGACTGAGGATCCATGGTTGATCTAGCAGGTGAGGCCAGAAAAAGGGAAACCACACTTGTCGAGGCCAATATGGAGCAATGAGGATCACATTCCTCTTCAACTGTCGTGCTTTCTTTAGAAATTGGGAGATGAGGGGAAGAGGAGGATAAGCATAAAGAAGACCCGAGGGCCAAGCAAGGACTACAGCGTCCCTTGGTGATTGTCCCCGAGGGGGGATAAGGGCAAAGTAGTTCATAGGTTGGTACTAGACTATCGACCCTAGAGCCTATACAAGCATAGCCATAACAATTCCCTGGCTATTTCTTCCCACAGTATTTACTTCCCTGGACACCTGTCAAGCAGGGTGACTTGACATGATCCCCGAGGTGAATTTCCTATCTCCCATCCAATCATCAAGGTTCCTGTTGAAGAGGGCCAAAGAGGCACTCTGCTTCACATATACGGGCAGTCTATTCCAGAGTCTGGGGAGTCTCTGGGTCAGGAACCTATCCCTCCAGCATGTTTTGTTCCTTGTGATGACAAGGTTTAGATCCCTGGAGCGTGTGTCCCCAAGGATTTCTTTAAGTGTAGCATTTCCAACAGCTCTGGGTTTGACATGGCCTTGTATATTGAGCAGAGATCGCCTCTGAGTAGACGATATATGACAGAGTATAGGTGGAGTTTTTTTTAGATGGTCAGCATAAGGCATCTGCTTTAGGCCTGTGATTCTTTTAGTGAGGTATTTCTGCGGCCTTTCCAGTTGTTGCAGATGTCTTGAGAGGTATATACCAAATGGGGCATTGTATTCTATAATGGGTCTAAAGAGGGATGAGTACAGTAGGACAATGACCTCCTTTTTTCTGGATGAAAAGCCCTTAGTGATGAGGTGTGCCACATAGAATGATTTCCTGACTGTTGTAGTGATGTGGTTATCGAAGGTAAGATCATTGTCCACCTGTGTCCCTAAGTCTCTTATCACACTTTGGGTGTTTACTGTACTGCCACCTATGTGTCAATTCACGGGTACATGTTTTTTCCCAAAGGGGATAACTATACATTTCTTGGAATTGAGCTTGAGCCCATTGCTCTGGCATCAAGCATCTGTTTCTGTAAGGCCATTTTGTGGACTATTCACATAATTTAGGTTTTCAGTAATGGCTCCCAGTTTGCAATCATCTGCGAACTTTGTTAGCCAGAGTCCCTTAGTGTTGGCCTGTATTTCAGAAAAGTAGATCCCAAACAAGAGTGGTCCTAGGACTGAACCCTGAGGTACTCCACTTGTCACTTGTCTGGAGCTGGATTTGGAGTCAGCTACTTTTACAGTGTGGGTTCTGTCAGTAAGTCAGTTGGCAAACCATCGAGTGACGCAGGGATTAATGCCCAGCTTAGTAAGTTTATCTATGATTCCAGAGTGGGGGATGGTGTCGAAGGCCTTGGTGAGGTCCAGATAAGCTGTGTGGACCACCTTACCCTTGTCCACATCTCTGGAGACTGATTCGAAGAAGTCAATCAGCCTCAGGAGTCAAGATCGGCCCTTAACGAACCCAAATTGCGTGGGGTCCAGTGTTTGAAGGTTGCCAATGTCTTTGTTTATATGTTTCATGATAATACGTTCCATGGCCTTGCAGATTAGGCTTGTCAGACTGATGGGGCGGTAGTTCCCGGGATCCAAGGTGAATCCCCCCCTTGTGGAGTGGGATAACTGTAGCTGTGTGCTACTCAGTGGGCATGAAGCCTGAGGTGAGGCTATAATTAAACATGACACTTAGGTGAGGTGCCAGTTCATTTTGTAGTTCATGTAGTACACAGCCTGGGATGTCGTCTGGTTCCATGGATGCTGTATTCATAGCTTTGGAGAGTGCATTTTTACCTATGTGGCCATTATTACTGGAATTTGGCAAACTTTTGGTATTGAGATGGGCCCTTTAGGGGTGAGAGGGGGGTGAAGTTTACACTGAATTCATCTACCAGGATATTGGCAATATCCTTGGGATCAGTATATTTAATGCCATTCTGTTGTAGCTCAGAGCAGATCTGAGCATTGCCATTTAGATTCTTGACATAGCTATAGAATGCCTTGTGGATGTCTTTGGAATGTTTGGCAATTTTATTTTCGTAACTAGCTTTGGAAGATTTTATGAGGGATCTCAGCTTCTTACTAAGGCTGGAAAGGGAGTTTTTTGCATCCTGGGATTTTCCTCTTTTCTGCAACAGTTTCTTCCTTTTGTTGTAAAGTTTGTTTATGGCAATGGACCACCAGATTGGCTTCCTTTGTTTGGAGGAGAGGGTCTTGGTTCTACTGGGGATGGCATGATTCATGCACAAGTGGATGTGCTCGTACAGTGCCTTAGTATAGGATTCAGCAGTCGAACTTTGAATTCCCGTCTACATAGGTGTCATGAAGTTTGTCACTTCTGACTTGAGTAGCATGAAGTTGGGTTTGGAGAAGTTTTTTACAGAGGTTTTCTTACTGGGGGCGGGGGTGGGATGTGGATGTCAAGGGTGATTAGCTTATGGTCAGACTTGACCAACAAGGGGGTGACCACAGGTGTGGAGCATTGATTTCCCATGTTGGTAATGACCAGGTCTAGGATATTGGAGCCCCTGGTGGGACTAAGGATTAGTTGATCCAAGGCACTGGAATTTATGAATTCCAAGAACTGTTGGGCAAAGGTGTTGGTACACGAGTAGTTTTCCCAATTATTGGCAGGGTAGTTGAAATCACCCAGTATTAGGGTGTTTGGCTGTATCTTAATATTTTCCAGTATGTTTAGAAAGGTGTAGTGAGAATCTTGGTGCATGGTGGGGGATCTGTAGCAAGCTACAATTTGGATTGCAGTCTTACCTAGTGTTAGCTGCACCTGGAGAATTTCAGATGCATTGTGTTGGGCAACTAGCCTGGTGTTGTGAATATCCTTGGTGAATATGGACAGTCCTCCACCTTTAGTATTTCGGTCCTGGTTTGGTGACCGAAAAGTGTGGTAAGAGTTGCAGCCTGGTATTGCAGGGGTGCTCTCTGGAGCCTTCAGTTACTGCACAGATATCAATGTTCTCCATTTTTAAGATGCCTCAAGAGAGTGCATTTTGAGGTTTAGTCGTCTAGCATTGAGTAGCATTACTTTCAGATTTTGCTTGCTTGTACCTGTTACGGTGGTGGTTTTGTCCTTTGAACTTTGCCTAAAAAAGGCACTATAGGGGTGGCAAGAGCCTTAGCCAGTAACCTGAATCCCAGGGGTGACAGGTGCAGACCATCTCTGGCATAGCATCATGGTTTGTCGATCATGTCATCCCAGGCAGACAGATACTGGATCCCCTTTGAATGACACCAGACGCTTAGCCAATTGTTGAAGTCACTCATTTTGTCCTTATACTGTGGTATCATTCTGGGCGAAGGCAGGAGGCTACTCAGGGCTAGGGTCATACCTGCCTGGGCCACATGATCCGAGAGATCTTCCATGTCTCTTCTCATGTAGTCCAGGGAGGTATGTCTCAAGTCATTCACTCCAACATGGACAATGACAGTCATAGTTGTACTTGTTGTGGAGTGACTTGAGTGCATGTGTTATGTGGCAGATCCTGGCACCCGACAGGCAGCTGACTGCAATTTTTTCCTTGTTCAGCCTGGTGAGTGGGACATCAGTGTGCCTGACTACATTGTCACCTATGACTAAAGTGTTGGGTACATTGTTTTGCCTTAGGGACTGTTGTTGCATGGCACACTGGTGTTGTGAGCTATGTGACACCTTGGTTGTGATTGGTGTTTGTTTGCATTTCAGCTTCGGAGGTCCTTGTTGCTTGGGCAGGTTAATGTTAAGGTCCTCCACATATGTGGGTTTAGTGTTGCTATGTGTGGGTTTTGGTGGTGTGGGTTTAGAAGGGCTATGTGTTGCTTGAGGTGTAGTGCTGGTGTTAACCTTCTCCTCTTGACTGTCTAGCACAATCTTGGGTGGAGAGAGCTTTGCTTCCAGTTTGGCTATGTAAGTGCATCTCTCGCAGGTTGTAATGTTGGGTGGTAGGAGGAGAGGGTTGTCTGTGTACATGAGGCAATTGCTACATTGCCCCAGTATGCCCAGATTCACCAAGTGGACAGGAGAAATCACCGGAAGCTGACCCTTGGACATGCCTGGTATGGTGCTTTTTTTTGTAACGTACAAGAGCTTTTTTCCCTTACCTTAGCAAGGTACTTTGCAATTATAGGCTGTTTAGTACTTATAATTGTTTGTAACTACTTGTAGTTGGTTGGGGAGGCAAATAGGTCACAGCAAGGCTGGCCCCAGCAGTTGAAGATTTTTGTCACTATGACAAGATTGACGGACCGCTTGTGAGGCGGAAGAATGTATCTGCTCAATTTGTCTGCTATCATGTTGGAGCTCCCGGGAATGTGCATTGCAGTCAGAAAGCAGTTGTAAGCTATCGCCCATGGTCATATTCGTAAGGTCTCTTGGCATAATGGGTAAGATCCGCTGCCCCTTTCTTTGTTGATGAACCAGACCACTGACATGTTGTCTGATTGTAATGCAATAGTCCCTGACAGAAGGATGGAGTGAAATGCTTGTAATGCTAGAAGCACCGCCATCAATTCCAGGACACTGATATGCAGAAGGGCCTCTGTCTCCGACCAGGCACCTTGGACTGAGTTTCCTTGACATAGCCCCCCCCCCCAATCAGGGAGGTGTCCGTGGTCACTGTGCTGATTGGTTGATGGGGGTTGAAAGGGCAAGACCATTGTTGGGGATTTCAAGACGTCCACCAGAGTAAATCTTGCTTGCATCTCTGAGTTACACTTATCTGAAAAGACAAAAGATGTTGTAGAGGGTACCACTGAGTGAGAAGTAGCCACTGAAGGAGCCTCATGTGGAATCTGGCTAGAGGAACAATGGTAATCGAGGCTGCCATTGACCCCCAACAGCTGGCGTACAGCTCAAGCTGGGGATTTGTGGTGACAGAGCAGTGGTTGAACTTGTTGTCTTATTCTCTGAAGTCTGTGTTCTGGAAGGGATGCTGTGCAATTTTTCGTGTCCGACAGTACCCCTATAAATTCCAAAGGCTAAGTTGTGTTGTGCTGGATTTCTCCCAGTTTACAGTGATTCCCAGGCTTTGAGTTGTTAAGAGAGTATACTGCAGGGTTTCTTCCAGTAGATGCTTGGTGGGGGCAGTGAGGACCCAGTTGTCTAGATATGGAAACACCTGGCATCCTTGAAGTTGCAAGTGAGTGATAACCACTGCCATACATTTTGTGAACAATCTGGGGGCTGTAGAGAGACCGAAGGGCAGGGCTCAAAACTGGTAGTGACTGGCTCCTATACAAAAGTGGAGGTATCTTCTTGAGCATTTGTCCATTTTTATGTGGTAATATGCATCTTGAAGATCTACAGAGCACATCTAATCGTCTTCTTCCAGAAGACGAAGGATAAACTGAACCGTGACCATCTGGAATTTCTCTGTTTTTACAAATTTGTTTAGTGTACTGAGATCCAGAATTGGTCTCCAGTCCCGTCTTTTTTGGCACTAAAAAGAACCTTGAGTAAAAACCGGATCCTATCTGGTCTGGGGGGACCATATGGATGACTCTTCTTTGTAGCAGCTTTTGGATTTCATGTGCTGCTGCTTCCCTTTGACTGAGTGGAACGTCAGGTAATACTCTTGATGAGACTGGGCAAAGATGAAAGGGGATGTGATAGCCTCTGGATATAATCTGTTGTACTCAAGAGTCAGTTGTTATCTTTTGCCAGGTAGCGGGGTCCACGGAGAAACGACCCCCAACTGCTTCCAGAGGTGAGCAGTTGGGCAACGCTTCAGGAGCCCTAATAGGGTAGGCCAGAGAAAGAATCTCTGGAACCCCGGTTTCACAGACCTCCTCTGCCCCAAAAGGGGCATCTTCCATTGAAGTTTCCCCCTCTGCCTCTAGGGGAGAACTCGGCACGTGCATCCCAGAAAGAACACTGCGATTTCTTATAACATATCTTTCTGTTCCTCTGATTTCTAGAGTAGAATCACTGAGGAGTGGAGTGTCTGACACCAACGGCAGACTGGGTCTTACCATTTTGTTCACACCTTGCCAGCGTATCCTTGACTTTAGGGCCAAACAAAGAAGTGGCCTCTAGGGGGGCATTCATGAAGGAAGCCTTAAAGGAGTCCACAAAGTCGCAAAGGCACATCCATACATGTCGTCTGGCGACTATACCTGTGCCTGCCGCTCTAACTGCCCCTTCCGATGCGTGAGAAATAAGACACATGGAAGAGTTGGAAATGGACTCTAGGGCGGCTATCTGAAAAGCCACATTATCACAGACGTTGTCAGAAACAGCTCCTGCCAAGGTTTCAGAGAGCTGGTTGATAAGATCTCGCAGAAGCCTGGTAAAATGTGCCAAATAATTCAAAGACTTTACAGTGAAGGTTGATAAAGCAAACACATGCTTCACTAATCACCCGGGACTCCTTGTTGGGTGGATGGACAGTTTGGCTCTCTTCTGCCAAATCCTTCTTAGTAGCAGCTGCCACCACCATAGCATCTACTGGAAGACCTAGTCACCAATGGAGGTGCTCAGCTGGGGACGATAATATTTTATCTGGTCTCTTAGGTATCACTTCCATGGTGTCAGAAGCCTTCCATGCACGCTGGACGAGCTCATCGGCAGGCTGGGTGACCCAGGAGGTAGGGGGCCAGGCACGAAAAGCTTGCAGGAATACAGATTCCTCAGAGGAAGGATTAGAGGGCTTCCAGTCACCCCTCTAACTAAGGATCTCGAGGATGTCACCAAAGGACACCTCATCAGAGGGTGATGGTGGGGACCCTTCCCCGTCATCAAAATCTGTATCTTCAGTCAATGACTCCTCAGTGGAGTCCATGTGCTTTCTCTTATACGATGCTTTGCGGGGGTACTTCCTCAGTGGGAGGTTTGGAGAAGACTGCAAAAAGGGAGTCTCCTGAGGAGAAGAAGCCTGAGGCTTTTGTGCCCAGTGTCCGGCAGTTGAAGCTTGTGGCAGTTGCAGCACAGAAAGGGGAGAGGACTCCGACAAATGAGTTTTGCCAGCGGAGGCAAGCGCCCTCTCCATGGCCTGGAAGGCTGGCCCACCCGAGGAGGGATGGGAGCCCAAAACCGAGCATGACAACCTCAGAACCGGGGTCACACCTCTCCTCGATGAGCCCGCTCCCAGACCAGGAGTCTCAAGATGTCCGTGAACCGTAAGAGAGAGAGAGAGAGTGCATCCCTAGAAGGTGCCATAGAAAAAATCGGCATGGATTTAGGAATGCCCTTCCCAATGGCGCAGCCACTGGCCTGAGAAGACCCCGATGCCCAGTGCAAGGAAGGCCACAAGGACGACTCCGGTTTCAAAGTGAGATCCACTATTGGAATCGGAGGGAGGGAAGCTCTGTCGGAGTAATAGACTTTGAGACTTGAGTGGAAGTCAAAAGAGGAGTATACATTGGCGTTTGAGGAGATATACATTCACCTGAATGAGGGAACATGGACTTCGATGGTTGAGAGAGACCTCTGGGCACAAGGAACTGGTCAACAAGCCGCAACACATCCTGTTCAGAAAGACTCTTGATTGACCTCATGGAGAAAGTTGATGGCGATTCTGGCCTTTCCAGGAAAGGAATATAATGACTGTTAACAAAATGATCCAGTGAAGAGGACTATTTGGTCCTTTCTAATTCAATAGGTGCAGAGCTTGGAGCTGAGGAAGTCTGCACCAAAGATAATGGTGTGGAATAAGTCTGCGCCAAAGATGTCAGCGCCATAGTAATTGAAGGTGTCTGCACCGTAAAGGCAAAGGTCTGCCCTGAAGGGTACGGTGCCGTAGTGGAAAGTGTCTGCACCGGCAGTGAGGAGAGTTCCGAGAAGGACTGCACCAAAGCACATGTTAGTGCCGAAAATGTCTGCGCCGTGGAGTACAAAAGAGTCATATTTGGAGTTGAAGGTGACTGCACCAATGGTACCGAAGGGTACTGAACCTGTGCTGACGGTGTCATTAGGGGTTGCGACAGAACTGTCAGAACCATAGTTGTCTGCACTGGGAACTCCAGTGCCGGTTTCGATAAATAAGACATGGTTGTAGTCAGAATCATTTGGGGTGGTGCTGAGCCTGGAGCCGACAGGGTCACAGGGGGCAGCGCTGGAGTAGTAATCAATTTCACCTTCTTGTGAGTCGACTCCCTAGATCTCCAGAGGGAGAAGAAGGGAGTGAATCTGATGAAGAAGAGGAAGAATACCTCTTGCAGGGTTTAACAGGAGGGGTGAGCCCTCCGACCCAGAAACAGCCTCAGAGAAAGGAGACTTGAGGAGACCTTTCAAAATTAACTTATTCTTCCTCTCGTTGAGAGTCCTGGTAGAGAAATTTTACAAATCCCACATGGAGGATCCACAGTCAAGTGGGAGACATTAAGACAGTAGACACATAAGCCATGGCCATCGGAAAGCAGTAACTTACGGCCACAATCCTTGCACTGCTTGAAACCAATGCTACTTTTCTTATCTGACATAACTGATGTAGAGAAGAAGCACAGTACCAAAAGGAAGAATAAGGGCTACCCAACAAAAGGGTAAAAAGAGAAAAATAAGGATTGCCAACGATGGTAAGTGACAATTACTAAAAGGTAAGAAAGAGGGTAATAAAGGGAAAAGACTAAAGGGAGGGAGTCTAAAGTGTGCGATAGGGTAAGAAAATATTAGAATAAACTTTTGAGAAAAAATTAGAGTAATAATATATAAACTTTCAAAAAATTAGACACTTAGCTGAGAGAGTGGCTTGACATGGCTGTACAGCAACGTGGCAAACAAGATCTGAGGTAACAGGGAGCAGAGCATTCTGGGTAGGACCTTGGCTCGAGACTTTTTTGGCAGATGTGAGCCTGATATTGGCTGGCTATAACCCATCAGTAAGGAATGAACGAAGATTAACAACATCAGATAATAGTTGCTGTCCAATATCATGTCCATAACACAACCACAAAATTAAGCATAGTACTATTAAGACCTGTTAGATCTAAAACTGCTTCTAAAAATAATTCAAGTCATTCCTGATGAGGTATACTTGTAAATAAATCATCAACATCCATAGTGGTGAAGGACATATCTGGTGAAAGAAATTCCTGTTTAAGTCTGGAAATGTAGTCCCAAGAATCCCTTAAAATGTATTCTATGGAAAAACTGTTTGTTTAAATAACCTATCAATAAAAACTCCTAGGGGGTAAGTGGAACTCCCTCTTGATGTAATGATAACCCTGTACGGCGGATCTAGCATATCCTTATGTACTTTCGGAATTCCAAACATTTGGGGAAAGGTGGGATGGTATACTTTCAGGAAATTAAACAGCTCTTCAGAAATTATTCCCTGAAAAAGGGAATCTTCTAAAAATAACTGAACCTTCCTGTGGGCTATCATTACTTCATTGTAAGAAGCCTCAATATATTTATTGGTGTCATAAAAAAATCTTGTTTATTTGTGCACTGTAATCCATATTATCTACCAATATCATCCCACCCTCTTTATCGGGATTCATAACACTTATGGAGTTGTCAGTTCTTATCTCTCTCAGTAATGTTGTTTCTTGTCTTGATAGGTTAAAAAATGTTTTCCAATAGGAGAACAATACTGAATGGGTGTCCCTTAAACACAAATTTTCATAGGTGGCTAGGGTGGGATGAATAGGGGGATTATAAATACTCCTAAATTTAAAATTTGCTTGTGTGTTCTCAGCCACTACTGAATGCCTTAGTCTATCATTAAACATTAAACTTAAATTTAATTTTCTAGAATATAACTTTATCTCAGTCACGATTTCTGGAATACTTATTACTGAACCTGGAATGAATTTAAAGCTCTTTTTAAAAAGGGAAACGTGTTCTTTATTGATTTGCAAAAGAGTGTAATTAAATATATTAAATCCATGTAAAATGACAACTTTCCCTTCATTTGATGTTGAAATAACTTCATGTTGTCCAACACCTTCCCCCTTAGTTAACACTACTTTTAAATCAGCTATTAATTCCTGTATCTGCCCCACTGCTGTCTCCTGGGGTAGTTCCGAGTGCCCTGAGGTGCTGGGGAGTGGTGAAAAGAATTATTGTAGTTACTACCATTACCCTTCCTCTGCTTATTATGATTATTCTTTCCGATCTTTTCAATGTTGCGTAACTTTCATTATGTAGCTCATAAACCTGTAATAATTCTGACTCCTGAATATCTTTGTTAATATTATCCTCCCCTAAGTGATCATGTTCTCTATTATCTACAAAATGTGTGTGGTTAAAATTCTTAGGCAATGGATAGGCTGAACCTTTTTTATACTCTTCGCTATCCCTTTGTAACTTTTTCCTTTTCCTGTCCATATTGAGCTCTACTTGTTTCACAATATGGGTATACATGGCATCATATCTTGTAACATTCAAATCAAAAAGCAAATCATTAGTAATCTCATTATTCAAAACTATCACTTTTTCTAACAATTCTTCAATAAAATTATTTAAATTCACAATACATTGTACTAATTCAAGTCCAAAGCGGTTGAACACAGCAAACATTTCTAACTTGCCTTTTTCTTTTAAATTCAAGCCATTAGGAAATTTAAATAGACGCAAGCCCTTTGGTACTTGTTTGCATCTAAGACTTTTGGAAAGAAAAGAGCCCTTAGGAGTTTTTATTGATAGGTTATTTAAAAAAACAGTTTTTTTCAATAGAATACATTTCAAGGGATTCTGGGGACTGCCTTTCCAGACCTAAACAGAATTTTTTTCACCAGATGTGTCCTTCACCACCATGGACGTAGTTGATTTATTTACAAGTATACCTCATCAGGAGGAACTTGAATTCTTTTTAGAAGCAGTTTTAGATCTAACAGATCTTAATAGTAAGTACTATGCTTAATTTTGTGGTTAGTGTTATGGACATGCTATTGGACAACAACTATTTTATGTTTGAAGGAAGTTTTTTCAAACAAATAAAGGGTGTTGCAATTGGGGCAAGTTGTGCCCCCATTTATGCAAATTTGCTGATGTACGCATGGGAGCCCAGATTTGTGTTTTCCACAGAATTCAAAGAACAATGGCTTTTGTATTTGCGTTTTTTAGATGATGTTTTCATCCTGTGTAAAGAACCAGTATCAACCAGCACTGATCTAGCTTATTGTTTGAACCAGCTCCCTTCATTCTTAAACTTCACAAGTAATAATTCCAATACAAATATTGACTTTTTGGATGTTAGGATATATAAAGATTTGAAAGATGGCAATTTTATTTCTACCATTTTTTTGTAAAGAAACATTTCCAACTATTTATCTGAACTTTAATAGTCAGCATCCTTATAAGGCAAAAAAGAATATTTTAAAGGGTCAACTGGTAAGAGCTTCTCGGATGTGCTCGAATTGGTATTTTTTTTAAGAAAAGAAATTTTATTCATCACCAAATTATTTCTGGAAAGGGGCTGTCCTAGGGACCTTATTTTTAAGGTTAATATGGAGGTGGTTCAAGTATGGGGTTCTAAATTTAACCCCCTTTTAGGAGATGTCAACACTACTATGAGAAGTAGATCAAACCCACAGTTGGAGGAATTTAGTAATAGTATGATAGTCCCCTTTGGGGATGGATACAGTGAAGTAAAAGACATTAAGAAGAAATATTGGGTTATTTTTAACAGCAACACTGACACTATTAAAATTTTGGTTGAAGAACTCAGATTTGTGTTCAGAATGGGGAGAAATTTAAAATTTATGTTTGAACATAATGTCATTGTACACAATCCATTAGAGAAGGGTACTACAAAGTGCGGGTGTTGCTCTTTTTATAAATACATTTTAGAGGGAAAAAGTATTTATTTACCTAATAGATTGCAACCAGTGGTGTTTAAACCTGGGAATTGTGCCATGAAAGGTTTAGTTTACCTAGCGGTTTGTCAGACTTGTAAATATTTTTATGTGGGCAAAACCGAAAGACAGTTGAGAAAGCATATTTATGAACACATTTACGCTATAGTACAGAAAAAAGAAACTAATGCCCTGTTTTGGCACTCTAAAATATGTCTGAACTTTAAAAGATTTTCATTTGGTATATTGGATGTGATTCATAAATCACCAAGAGGTGGGTGGTGTGGAAGTAAATATTGAAATATGTGAATTAAAGTGGTAACTTCTATCGAATTCTTTTACTGAACCTGGTTTGAATGACATTTTGTCCATTGCCCGTTTTAAAACTGAGGACACAGCTAAGGTAGAATTACTTTTGTAGCTAAGTCTGTATTTTAGTTGTGTTTATAAAGAATATTTAAATAATGGAATTAATGTGTTAATTTACTTGTTAGCCAATTAATTGGTTCTCCAATTTAAACTGGTGAATTCTGTAGTTTTTTTATTCTGATGAAGTCTCGGGATTAACCAAAAGCGCTCAAATAAATGGTGTTTGTGTTATACCTTTGGAGGAATTTTTTACTTTAGCAGATACTCTGGCTTTTGATACAGTTGTCCTATTACTCAAGCAAGGCATTTGGTAAAGACTCGCGGAATGCTAGATAATCCAAAAGGCAAAGAAGTAAACTGATAAAGCAATCCCAAAACAAAGAATCTTAAGAAGAAGCTGTGATTTTTGTGAATGGGAATATAAAAATTGCACCTATTAGGTCTAGAGTGACCAAAAAGGCTTGCACAGAAAGAAGAGGGAATAGAGTTTCAACATTTTGAATTCTGGAATGGGCATACATATTTAGTCTGGATAGATACAGAATGGGTCTCCAGCTGCCCTCTTTTACCAGAAAGTATCTTGAGTAAAATCTTTTTCTCCATTTATCTGCAGACAATGGTTCTATGATTCCCTGAAGCAGTAAATCTAAAATAATTGAGGAATTATGGGAAGAAGATCCTTTGAGTTCTGAGATATTCCTGAAGGAATGGGGAAAGATGCCAATTAGAATCTGTAACCATATTCTGTAATACTGTGGTTTCAATTTATCATGCAGAAAAGTAAAAAAAGAAGTTATGTACTCATCATAATGTTGCATCTGTATTGTCGACTTTCATTTCTCACATATGGGTCTGGATCCGATCCAGCAAATCTGAGTTGGCCATTACTAAGCTCGTGGCAACCAAAAAGCTCTTGGACACCTCTCCTTACCCACAACGCATCTTTCCCTGTTACCTCAGATCTTGTTTGCTTAGACTATCTCCAGATGGAGAACATGGAGAAAATTTTACATGAAAAAGCCCATAAGGAGACCATTTCTGGAGTATGGAGAAAAGTAACCAAAGCAATAAAATTAAGCTTCCCGCTCTACCAGAAGCAAAGGGTTGGGGGCTTGGAGGAAGGGGATGTGAGGAGAAATAAAAATCGACAATACAAATGGAACATTACCGTGAGTACATAACTTCTTTTATCTGATATTGTCAATTTTCATTTCATCCTCACATATGGGACAAAGTCACCAGCTACCTTCATCCTGGGTGGACTCATGGAAGGATGTTTCTCAAAACCATTGAACCAAAGAAGGCTATTCCCCTGGAGACCAAATCAAATTTGTAATAAGTGATAAAGGTATGATGTTTAGCCCATGTGTCCGCTGCACAAATTTTGTTCATGGATGCATTAGCCTGGAAAACTGCTGAAGTGACCATGGCCCTGGTTGAGTGAACTCAAACAGGTTTGGGAAGATATATACCGTGTTTGGTGTAGATTAAAGAAATGCAATTAGAGAGACATTTTCTTATAGTAACTTTGAATACTGGAAGGCCCTTCCTAGGGCCTGAAAAGGAAATAAACAACTGATTTTCCTTCCTAAAAATTTTGTCCTGTGTAGATAAAAACATAATTGCCTATGGACATCCATCAAATGCAGTACATATTCACCTTTGTTACTGATGTTAGGGAGGAAAATGGGCAAGTTAATGGTGTGATTGATATTAATCGCTGAAACAACTTTAGGTAAAAAGGAGGGGTTGGTGCACAAGGAAACTCTGTTTTTATGGAAAATCAGGTACGGAGGTTGGGAAGTTAAAGCTTGAATCTCTGATATTCTTCTTGTGGATGTAATGGCCACTAGGAAGATGGTCTTCCAAGACAAAAAAAATTTATATCACATGTCATTGTGGGTTCAAACGGGGTTGGACGATAAGGTGTAGCACAAATTTAGGTCCCATGGAGGAAAAGGATCCTTGTGAGGTGGCAAATAGGGTCCCTATTAAGAAGGCATTGCAAAGTTTGTGGGAAATCAGTGACAAGTTATTTTTTCCAATGTGAAAATCAAAGACAGCTGCTAATTGCACTTTAACTGTAGAGGCAGCTGCCCCATTATCAAAGAGGTGAGCCAAAAATTCCAGAATGGAGTGGCTAGGTGCTGTGAAGGGATCTACATTATGCTGTTTTTGAGCCCAGATTACAAATCTCTTCCATTTGCTCCTATAAAGCTTTAGAGTGGATGGCTTATGGGAGGATAGCAAAATATAATGGACTGGGGAGGACAGCATAGGCTATCTGGCTATAAATGGAACTGGAGGAACCAAGCCATCAGCTTAAGGTTAGAAAGATTGGGATGAATCATTCTTGTTGGGTGTGATAGGGGGTCTGGAGTGGGTTCCAGAATTCAGGGTTTCTTCTGTAAATGAGTCAAAAGGAAAAGAAGCCAGATTTGTCAAGGCCAAAACTGGGCAATGAAGATTACTATTCTCTTCAACCTGCTTGCTTTCTGGAGAAATTTGGGAATTAAGGGGGGTAGGGGAAAAGGCATACAGGAGACCAGGAGGCCAATCGTGTATGAGAGCATCCCTTAGAGATTACCCCGTTGGGGGGATTAGGGCAAAGTAGCTGCTGCATTTGTTGTTCAGAGGAGGTGCAAAGAGGACGCAGCAAGGCTCGCCACATCTGCGGAAAATTTCTTCCGCTACTTTCTGGTAGAGGGACCACTCGTGAGGCATGAGAATGGATCTCTGCAACTTGTTCATTATCATACCGGACTTTCCAAGAATGTGCATTGCTACAAGAAAGTGGTTGGATAAAATCATCCACTGCCACACTCTGAGTGCTTCTCGACACAGAGGGTATGTGTCTGATTGAATTGCCAATGTTCCCAGAGAAAAAGCAGTCTGAAAGGCCTGCAATGCTAAAAGCACTGCCTGCATCTCCAGGATGTTTATGTGCAAATTGTCCTCGTCAGCAGACCAGATGCCTTGGACTGTCTTCCCTAGATAACCCCCTCCATCCTATCTGGGAAGTGTCCGTGGTTACTGTGGCCTGTGGTTGTAGGGGAACAAAAAGTCAGCATTGTGTTACCTGACCGGAATGAATCCACCATGACAGGGCTCTTTTGCAGGTGTCCTATAATGAGAATTTGGGAAGATATCGGTTGGTGGATAATAGACCACTGTGCAGCCAGAAGCCAATGTTGTATTTGCATGTGGAATCTCGCAAGCGGAACCAAGACTATTGCTGAAGCCATTGAACCTAGAGCCTGTAATACATGACGAGTGGCTATCTTCTTGTTCTGGAGCAGCTACTGCATTTGGCGCCTGATTGTCAGCACTCTGGAGGGTGGAAGTTTTGCAGTCATCTGAGCTGTGTCCAGAACTGCTCCTATCAGCTCTAGTGTTTGAGAAGGGCCCAAGTGTGATTTCTTGTAATTTATAGTTACACTTAGCTCTGTACAGATTTGGATAACAGAGACTCTTGTTTGGATAGGTAAATGCTTGGTCAGGGCAGAAATAAGCCAGTCACCCAAATAGGAGAACACATAGAATCCTTGTTGTCTCAGGTGAGCTGCCACCACTGCCACGCATTTGAACAATCTGGGGTAGGGACTGAGACCAAAGGACAGTGGTCTAAAATGGTAATGATTGACCCCAGCTGGAAGCATAGGTGCCTTCTGGATCATCTGCCCATCTTTATGTGGTAGTACGCATCCTGAAGACCTGTCAAGCACATCCAATCTTCTTCTTGCAGCAGATGCAAAATGGACTAGAGCGAGACCATATACTGAACAAACTAATTTAATTTGCTGAGAACCAGAACTGGTCTCCAGTCCCCCATCGTTTTTGGCACCAAGAAGAATCCTGAATAAGTTATGGGCCTTCTCTGGTCTGGAGGGATCTCTTGGATGTCTCTCTTGTCTAGCAGCTTTTTTATTTCTAGAGAAGCTGCTTCCCTATGACTGCATGGAACATGGGGATTTTCTTCAAAACTGTGGGAGGGGCTAGGAAAAATTGTATGTCATAACCTGTGGATATAATCCACTACATCCACAAATATTTTGTGATAGTTATACAGGCTCCCTGGTGCAGGAATTAATAACCCCAAATGTCTCCAGGGAGGTAGAGTCGGGCATCCTTTCTGGAGTGCTGATAGGGTCTATCTGAGAAAGAATCTCTAAAGTCCTGGTTCTGTTGACCACCTCTGCCACAAGGATGGTGTCTTCCAGTCGAGTTCCCCCCTCTGCTCCTGGGGAAACTATCATAATGTGAATCCTGAAAAGGACCCTGAGATTTCTTAAACCACATTTTTCTATGAACTAGCTGATTCCTAAAGAAGGGCCTTTGAGGGGCAGGACAATGTACTCACATAGCAGGCAGGGTCTTTCCCTCTTGTTCACACTTGGAAAGCATGTCCTTAACCTCTGGGTCACACAGAGACGATCTGTCAAAAGGCACACCGAAGATCGAAGACTTAAATAGTTCCGCAAAATTAAATAGGCTCATTGAGACATGTCTTCTGATGGTGATGCCTGAACCCACCGCCCGTGAGGTAACTTCCACAGCATGGCAGATTAACCTCATGGATGCATTTGTAAAATGTGCCAAGTAATTCAGTAACCTAACGTCAAAGGTCACTGAAGCATACACACACTTCTCAAATCTGTCCAACGCCCAAGACTCTCTTTTAAGCGGGTGGACAGAAGAACTCTGTTCTGCCAGTTTCTTCTTTGTAGCTGCAGCCACAACCATGGCATTAACTGGTACTCCCTTGCTCTAGTGTGCATAGTCTTTGGGAGGGGAGAGACAAGAATTTTATTCGGTCTTTTTGGGACTGCCTCAGCACTGTCCAGCTCCTTCTACTCCTACCAAGAGACTAAGTCAATGAGCTCATCAGCAAGGGGGAGGGTGGAGTCACCCAAGAAGTACATGGGCCAGATCCAAAAGACCCCAGGAACACTGATTCCTCCTGGAAGGGATGTTGCAAAAGCAACCACCTTTTTGTTTCAAGAGCGCTAGGATCTCTCCAAAGGAAACATCATCAGATGATGATGTGAGGACTCCTCCAGCTCGTCAAAATCAATGTCCCCTGTGAGAGATTCCTGGGAAAAATCTAAGTGCCTCCTTTTACATGTCTTCTTCCAAGAGACTTCCTCAGTGTGTTGTTTTTGGAGAAGTGTCAGAATAGATAAGAATGTCCTGATGAACTGGCTGGAGGCTTCTTCGGGTTGTTTTTTTCAGTGGAAGAGATGACAGAGGCTCACAGCAAAGAACAGTATGAGGCAGGCTTGTCTGATCCAAGGGGGACAGGGATGTCTCTTCTCTAGCAATGGAAAAAACCTCTCCAACCTTGAAGGCAGAACGCCTATGAGAAACAGAAGTCGATGGCTCTAAGGCAGGAAACTCTCAGATCGTTGATTCCTGCAACCCCACCAATGCTCCACCCAAGCAGAGAGTCAGACCTGAGCTATCTAGCACTGAAGCTCCAAGGTGAAGAGACAGCTCTGAAAGCTTTGGAGATGACTCCACACCCTGTGCTGATGCCTTGGCACTCTTGAGTCCTCTAGCTCCTAGACACTCAGTGTGGGTTGGCTTAGGAGAACCATTGGAGTTGAAGATCAAACAGTCTTCAGACCCAAAGAAGACAACACCAGTGATTTTAGATCCAGTGGCTCGAAAACAGAAGGTCAGATCAGAGAAGGGGAAACTAAAGGGGAAGTGGACAGATCTAGGCTCATAGGCCCAGTAGGGGTCAGAGCAGGGAGTATCCCCATCTTCATCTGTGCTCCAAGGAACTTCCTCATTATCCTGTCCATTTCTACTTCTGAAAAATATCTGGAAGATCGGAGAGACACCATAGTGAAAAGAGGCCTAGAATCCCTTTAAGGTGAACTATCTGGGAAGAGAGAAGGAAGCCTGGATGGAACCAGATCTGAAAGAAATGGTACAAATCCAAAAACACTTAGGTTTTTGAGCTGTCAGATCTGAGTTTGATAAATTTGACTTTTTATGAATCTTAACAGGAGGCTCCATTGAAGGAGCCAAAGCTGACAATGAGGATCAATCCAGAGTATCAGATTTAGCTTTTTCTGAAATTTTTGAAGGGTTTCAACTGCAGCCACTAAACAGGAAGATGTAGATGGCAAGAGACCCTGCAGAAATAAAAGTTATGTACTCACCATAAGTATGCATCTATGTTGTCCATTTTCATTTTTCCTTAACGAATGGGTCGCGGATCCCACCCTCAGATCTGATTCAGCTGCTTTTCTCTAGATTCCTGGATCTGACTCTCAAGCTCCTCCCTTTACCCATAATGCCCATGGCCACTGCATTACTGTTACTATTATATAAGCATATAAATAGAAAGCATAATAATAATAATATGGAGGAACAGTATAGTAGTAGAACAGGGGCTCAAAAAGGTTTCTCCATTTCCAATTTACTGAAAAAAAATTCTAAGCTTGTTTCCCCCCTTTCCTATAATAAGACTAGTCCAGATACAGATTTGCTGTATTCAATACTGTTTGTAAGCTCCTGAGCCCCCCACCTGCTTAACTAGGGTTAAACTATTCCCGGTGCCATAAAGTGTGCTCTTCAAATTTTCCCTTACAACTAGCCAGCTTTTTAGTTTTAGCACTCAAATCTGTTTCTTTGACCTCAGCACTTGTTCAGAACTCATTGTAAGCAATAAATAAGCTACAAATTACAACACTCAACTTTCCTCACTTGTCTACAGGAAAACAGTTTTTAGTACTTAATAAATAAGCACCTATCCAGGTCAGCTCCTGGTGTTTTCTCCTGTCTACCTGATGAATCTGGGCATCTTGGGGCAATGCAGCAATTGCCTCATGTACACATACAACCCTCTCCTCCTACCACCCAACACTACAACCCATGAGAGATGCACTTATATAGCCAAACTGGAAGCAAAGCTCTCTTCACCGAAGACTGGACTAGACAGCCAAGAGGAGAAGGTAAACACTTGCACTTCACCACACCCATCACATAGTCCCTCAAAACCTACACCACCAAAACACACACTCAGAAGCAAAAAACACACGCCTACATTCACAGAGGATCTCAATAAAAATATGCCCAAACAACCGAGACCTCCAAAGCAGAAATGCAAACAGCCTCCACCCCCCAACACAACTTAAATGACACATAGCCTACAGACTCAGTGTGCCACTCAACTACAGCCCATAAGGCATAACGTACCCAACACTCTAGTCATAGGTGACTCTATAGTCAGGCACACTGATGTTCCACTCACCAGGCTAAAGGAGGAGAAAGTTACTGTCAGCTGCCTGTCAGGTGCCAGGATCCACCACATAACGCACGCACTCAGGTCACTCCACAACAAGAACACATATGACTCTGTCATTGTCCATGTTGGTGTGAATGACCTGAGCCATACCTCCCTGGACTACATGAAAAGAGACATGGAGGAGCACTCCAATCTTGTAGCCTAGGCAGGTATGACCCTAGCCCTGAGTAGCATCCTGCCATCACCCAGAATGATACCACAGTACAAGGACAAAATGATTGACTTCAACAATTGGCTAATCTTCTGGTGTCATTTTAAGGGAATCCAGTATCTGTCTGCCTGGGATGACATGATCGACAGACCACAATGCTTTGCCAGAGATGACCTGCATCTGTTTCCCTTGGGATTCCAGATACTGGCAAAGGCTCTTGCCACCCCTATAGTGCCTTTTTTAGGCAAGGTTCAAATGACAAATTCACCACCATAACAGGTACAAGCAAACAAAATTTGAGGGTAATGCTACTCAGTGCTAGAAGTCTAAACCTCAAAATGCACTCACTCGAGGCACTCCTTAAAATGGAGAACATCGACATTTGTGCAGTGACAGAGACCTGGTTCAAAGCTCCAGAGAGCACCTCTGCATTACCAGGCTATAATTCGTACCACACCTGGCGGCCACCTAACACAGACCGAAACACTAAAGGCGGAGGCATGTCCATATTCATTAAGGATGTCCACACCTCCAAGCTAGTTGCTCAGCATAATGCATCCGAGATTATCCAAGTGCAACTAACTCTGGGCAAGACCGCAATCCAAATTGTAGCTTGCTACAGACCCCCCACCATGCCCCAGGATTCCCACTCCTCTTTTCTTGATACAATGGAAAATATTAGGGTACAACCCAATACCCTAATAATGGGTGATTTCAACTACCCCACCATTAACTGGGAAAACTACTCATGTGCCAACTCTTTTGCTCAACGTTTTCTGGAATTCATAAATTCCAAACTCTTGGGTCAACTTACCCACACCCCCACCAGAGGCAGCAATATCCTAGACCTGATCATTATCAACATGGGTGACCAGTGTTCCACACCAGAGGTCAATTACTCATTGGTCATATCCAACCACAAGCTAATCACCCTAGACATTCACACCCCTCCCCCACCCCCATTAGGGAAACAACCATAAAAAATTTCTTTAAAGCCAACTTCACACTTATTACGACACAAGTGGCAAACTTCACGACACCCATGCAGATGGACAATAGAGGTGCGACTGCTGAATCCTACACAAATACACTTTATAAGCACTTACACAAGTTCACGGATCGTGCTATCCCTAACAGAACCAAGATGCTCTCCTCCAAAAAAAGGAAGCCAATCTGGTGGTCTTCCGCAACAAACAAACTCTACAACAGAAGAAAGAAACTGCTGCAAAAAAGAGTAAAATACCATGATTGGAGGAACTCCCTGGTCAGCCTCAGTAAAAAGCTGAGATCCCTCATAAAATCCTCCAAAGCTAGTTAGGAAAATAAAATTGCCACGGATTCTAAAGACAACCACAAAGCATTCTATAACTATGTCAAGAATCTCAATGGCAACACTCAGATCTGCCCTGAGTTACAGCACAATGGCACTAAAAATGCAGACCCAACTGATATTACCAACATCCTGGCAGATAGGTTCAGTGCTAACTTTACCCCCTCTCACCCCCTAAAGGGCCCATCTCTATACTGGAAGAATGCAAAGTTCCTGTAATCATGGCTGCACAGGTAAAAACCTCACTCTCCAAAGCCAAGAACACAGCATTCATGGGACCTGACAACATCCCAGGCTGCATTCTACATGAACTACAGAATGAACTCACCTCAGGGTTTGTGTCCACTGAATGGCACACTGCGACAGTTATCCCACTCCACAAAAGGGGAGCCACAACAGACCCCAGAACAAATGCCCCATTAGCCTGACGAGCCTGGTCTGCAAGGCCATGGAACATATCATCATGGAACTCAAAAACAAAGACATTGGCAATCTACAAACTCTGGACCCCACACAGTTCGGGTTTGTAAAAGGCAGATCATGTCTCCTAAACCTGATAGACTTCTTTGAAGCAGTCACCAAAGCCATAGATGAGGGTAAGGTGGTTCACACAGCCTATCTGGATTTCGCCAAGGCTTTCAACACCATCCCCCACTCTAGAATTATAAATAAACTCACTAAATTAGATATAAATCCCTATGTCACAAGATGGGTTGCCAACTGGCTTACTGACAGAACCCACACTGTGAAAGTAACAGACTCCAAATCCAACTTCAGACCAGTGACAAGTGGAGTACCACAGGGTTCAGTCCTGGGTCCTCTCCTGTTTGGTATCTACTTCTCTGAAGTACAGGCTAACACAGAAGGTCTTTAGCTAACTAAGTTTGCAGATGACTGCAAACTAGGAGCTATAATCGAAACTCCTAATGAGGTGGACATCCTACAAAAGGGCCTTACTGAGACAGATGCCTGGTGTCAAAGCCATGGCCTCAAGCTCAATACCAAAATGTACACTGTCATCCCCTTTGGTAAAAACTCTGTACCCATGAACTACCACATAGGTGGCACTCTACTTAACACTGAAAGTGTGATAACAGACCTTAGGGCACAGGTGGACAGTAGTCTCTCCTTTGATAATCATATTGCCACAGTGGTCAGGAAATCCTTCTACATGGCACACCTCATCACAAAAGGTTTCTCATCCAGAAAAAAAGAGGTCATTGTTCCCCTCTACTCATCAATCATTAGACCCATTATAGAGTACAATGCCCCTTTTGGTATGTACCTCACAAGACATCTACAACAAATGGAAAGGCCGCAGAAATACCTCACAAAGGATTACTGGCCTCAAACAGATGCCCTACGCAGACTGTCTCAAAAAACTCCAGCTTTAATCTGTCGCATATCGCCTACTCAGAGGCGATCTCTGCCTAACATACAAAGCTATGTCAAACCCAGAGCTGTTGGACATGTTCCACTTAAAGAAATCCAATCCCTCCGAGCTACATGCTCTAGGGACTTAAACCTTGTCACCACAATAAACAGAACATGCTGGAGGGATAGATTCCTGTCCCAGAGACTTCCCATACTCTGGAACAGACTACATATCTATGTCAAACAGAGCTCCTCATTAGCACTCTTCAAGAAAAATCTTGATGATTGGATGGGAAATAGGAAATTTACCCCGGGGATCACTTCTGTGGCTCTGCTCGACAGGGGCACAGGAAAATAATTTTCTTGGGTGGAGAAATCCAGGGTATCTTTTGGCTAGGCTTATATAGGCCCTAGGGCCAACAGCCTAGTACCTACCTATGAACCTATGAACCTAAGTTGAGGAAGAATGAAAATGGGCAACAGAGATGCACACTTATGGTGAATATATAATTTTATATCTGATGTTGTCATTTTCATTCATTCCTCAATGAATGGGACAGAGTTGCTAGCTACAGTAACACTGGGTGACCCTTGTGAAGAAATTAAACACCGTTATTTGTGCTAGCATATCTGGCTGAGTTTTTGTGCATGGTTTTAGACTGACCTGTGTGTTGTGTGCCAGCATGACTGGCTATGATATTGTAAATGACTTCTTGCATGTTGATTTGTAGTCTGTTTGTATGGAATGTTTTGGAGACTTCAGCAGTGTCCTTTTGAATGTCAACCTGTGCATGTTTGTGAAGAGAGATTCTAAAGGCAAACTGTCTCAGATTAGCTGATCAGCAGATTATGTCATCAGAATGTTGACAGTTGCTATGTGTGACTATCAGAAGCTGAAACACAGGAAGGAACTTTTCGAAAACAGCTGTTGGTTGATTTTCAAAATATGAAATGAAAATTAGAACTGGAACAGTTGACAGTTAGGCTAGTCTATAAAAGAGCCTGCTGAAGACAGTCAGTGGTCAATTGCTAAAAGTCAGTTACAGTTGTCAGTTATCACAGTTGTACTGTGCAGTGGATACCCAGACTCACCAAGAACTGTAAGCCTGCCAGTAATTTACTTTAGATCAGGGACACTGTTCTTTAGTCAGATAGGAAAGTATAACTAATCAGTTAGATCAGAGTTTTTCTGAATGTTAGATTTCTATCCTACAGTATTGATTTCAATTTCCTGGTAATTGAGTTATGTTTGTTTATTGGAAATTACTGTTTTATATTTTTTAATCATTTTGCTCAATAATAAATATTTTTGATTAACTTACACTGTGGCCGGACAATCAGTGTTCTTTAGTGATTTGAGAGTGGTTATACTTGCTTTGATAATTTCCAGGGCCACTCCAAAAGCCTGGCTTCTTAGGTCATTTGCTACTATTTGTTTTAATATTTAATTTATATAACTGGACACCCATTTAGAAGGGCATGAAGATACTCTGACTCATGGCAGGATTACAGTACTATTTTGGGGAAGGGACACAGCTGGAAATCTGTGTCAGGCTTTATCAGAAGTGTTTGGATGTGTGAGATTTAATTTATTTAGGTGTGAGTGTATCAGAGGTCTTAAACTGGGACACATTGCTCTGGAGTGTGTAATAAGGAGTTATATTTGGGGTGGACAGATGTATACAGTCCAATCCCAGGATACAGAGCATCTTCCTGTTGTGCTCTTAGGGGAAAATTGTGAAATATTCTCCTGTTTAAATGACAGTCTCACACTGGAGTCAGTAATGAGGATTGAAGCTCATTAGTTACTGACCCAGGATAGTAAGGGATGTCATATTATTTGGTGGCAGTTCAGTGGGATATTATCTGGATGTCACAGCCCTTATGGAAGGATGTTCTGGAGAAATGCAGAACCGAATGCATCCCTGTTTCTAGAGATGAGATCTAACTTGTAATGAGCATTAGACCAAGTGGCAGCTGCAGAAATATCAATGGAAACTCTGGCCCAGAAAGCAGCTGACATAGTCATTGATCTAGCTGAGTATGTTTTGGATGTTTTGTCAAGGTTAAGCCTCTCAAAGAATCAATATATAATCTGTTATCCATTTGGCTATGGTAGTTTTGGTTACTGGTTTTCCCAACTTGTTACTAGAAAAGAAAAGAAACAATTGGTCAGTTTTTCTAAATGCTTTCTTACTATGAAAATAGAAACAAATTTGCCTATATATATCTAATAGGTGAAGCATGTCTTCTCTTTTATTGTCAAATTTAGGAAAGAAAACTGGCAAATTGATCACTTGACTGATGATTGTTTCACAGGCAACTTTGGGTAAAATGGAAGGGTAAGTACATAAGGTGACCCTATCTTTATGGAAAATCAGATAAGGCAATTCTGATGAGAGTGCCTGGAGTTCAGAAACTTGCCTTACTTAAATTATAGCCACCAGAAACTTGCCTTGCAGAAGTTATAGCCACAAGAAAGACTATTTTCCAAGAAAGAAATCTGAGATCTGACTTAGCTGGAGGCTCAAAGGCAGACTGTACTAAAGTCTGTAATGCAACAGTAAGATCCCAGGGAGGAGTGGGATCCTTAATCTGAGGTCTAAGTAAAGAGGTACCTTTAAGGAATGCTTTACATAATTTGGATGAAACTAAAGGGGAAGCATTATTTCTGATGTGGTAATTAGAGATGGCTGCCTGCCAGCTGAACTTTGATGGTGGAGAAACTGACACCACTTTGATAAATCGAAGCAAGAAAATCTAAAACAGCAAGGATTGGAGTGGTGAAAGCATCCAACCCCCAATGCTATGCACAAAAGGAAAATCTTTACCATTTACTCTTATAAATCTTCCTTGTAGATAGTTTCTGAAATGAAAATAAAATCTGGCAAACAGGATAGGAAAGCCTGGAATGTCTAGCCATCATATGAACTGGAGAAATCATACAGTCAGTCTGAGACCTATAATGTCTGGATGAGTCATCCTTGATGGGTATGACAGGAAATCTGAAATGGGGTCCAGTGTCCAACGGGGACATATTAAGTGAGAACATCGGAAGGGGAACCAAATTTGCTGAGGCCAGAAGAGGCAATGAGTATTACCTCGCTCTTCAGCCAGACTGCTTTTTGAAGGAATTTGGGGATTAGAGGTAGAGGAGGATAAGCATATAGGTGACCGGAGGACCAAGTGTGGACTACACCATCTCTTGCTGACTATCCCAGAGGAAGAATTAGGGCAAAAAAACTGCTGCACTTGTTGTTGAGGGGAGAGGCAAATCGATCGCAGCAAGGTAGACCTCACTTATGGAAGATCATTTTTGTCACTGTGTGATTGAGAGACCACTTGTGAAGCAACAAGATAGACCTGCTGAGATTGTTGGCTTGAATGATGGATTTCCCCCATATATGCATTGCTACAAGAAAGCAGCTAGAGGAGATTGCCCCTTCCAGACTCTGACTGCTTCTCAGCAAATGGGGTAAAATTTGGTCCTCCCCTTGTCTGTTGATGTATCATACCACTGACATGATGTCTGTTTGGACAGCAACTGTCCCAAAAGGAAGAGAACTCTGAAAGCCTGCAATGTTAAGAGGACTGCTCTCATCTCCAAGATGTTTATATGCAGTTTGGGGGAGGAAGGACAAATGGACATCCCTGACAAATTTCATCAGATTGGATCCACCACAGTAGGGAATCTTTGCAGATTCGAGGTAGTTTTATAGGATGTTGCAAAAGTTGTCGAAAAATGGACCATTGTACAGTTAGAGTCCACTGGAGGATTTGCCGGGGAAAATGAGTGGTAGGAATCAAGGTAATTGTTGTGGCCATTGAACCTAAAGATTGAAGAATCATTTTTGCTGGAGGACAGGAGTGAGAAAGAATCTGTCTGACATGGAATCCCAAGGTAATAATTCTGTTTTGTGGTAAAATAGCAAAACGATTGACTGTATCTTAGCAAGCCCATATAAACTCCAAGACTTGAACTGGTTGAAGATGAGACTTTGAAAAATTGATTGTGATCCGATCCTCGGCTCTGACTTGGCCGTCTTCTATAGCTTGAGAGCTGTTTACTGGCTCAAGGCTACCCCTTATCCCATGATGCCTAGCGATAGCTACCCAGATCTTGTTTGAAATAGCTAACCCCAGACATAGCCAGAGAAAAACCTGTCTATACAAATAGATTGAGCATACCTGTCATACTCTCTAAGTCAGTAGAGGAAACAAAGCAGAGAACACTCAGCCAGTGAAACCAGAACTCCTCTCGGTCCAATAGGACAGGGGGACGGAGGGTGGGAAGCAAGAAAGAAGGCGAGATGAAGACAACTAACATGGAACATTATGGTAGGTACATAACTTCTTTATGTTAAGTTGTCGATCTCGCCTTCATTCTTGCTGGTTGGGACAGCGTCCCTAGCACCTACAATCCTGGGCAGCTCATTGGAACAGACTCTTCAGAACAGTGGAACCAAAGTCAGCTCTGCTCCTGGAGACCATATCTAGCTTGTAATGAGAAATAAAGGTATGTGGATTTGCCCACGTAGCAGCTGCACAGATAAAATCCATGTGGCAACCTAGATTGGAAGGCTACAGAGGTGGCCAAGGCCCTAGTAGAATGACCTTTCAGTTTGATAGGTAACTCTTTGTTCCTTAATTGATAAATGAAAGTAATAGTGTGAGACAACCACCTGGATAAGGTCACATTGGAAACTGGGAGACCTTGTTTGCTTAGAGCATAGGAAAGAACTTTAATAATCCCAGGGTCTTGAGATGAACCTCTTGAAATACCGGCAATTCAGCAGCTTAGTTCGACAATAAATGCCAGTGGAAAAATTATTCCAAAAATCAACGAGGTCTAAAAACAAACTGGAAATTTATTAAACCAATAAAAAATCCAAAGTAGTATCCAACGTTAAGCGCTTTCACTTGCTTGATAGCAAGCTTCATCAGAACAATGTAAAACAGACCTCTCAGCATTTAAATAAACTTTTTGGCGCCAACATACAAAATACATTGTCTTAAAGGCATATGACACTAAAAAGTTACACATTAGTAAAGCACCTCTTGTCATATCATAAAAATGTCCTCAATCTGTGCTGTTCCCAACACAGATATGAACACAAAATATAATATAAACAAAAATAAAATATTTATATATACATATATAAATTTCCTGTTTATGTACAGAACAAATATTTCTAACATATTCTATCAAAACTGTCCTATAAAATCTAAACAATTGAACAATGTGTGCCCTGTGTGTATAACTGCCCTAGATCTAACAAGTCAAAAAAATGGTTATAATATGCCATCAGTGTGTTATAATATAAAACAGTAATGAAATTATTAATATCTTATAATCACACCTTAGCTACAGAATATAGTTTCTAGATGTACCAACAAACCACAAATTCAGCTCATAACTAGCAGAGGTTTTATAGAAATAACATCATTAAGTCCTGGTGGGGTTGAAGAATCCAATAATACCTGCCACCAATACTCTTTGTATGCTATCAGGCCCTTGAAATCTATTTATATGAAATTTATATATGTATATATAAATATTTTATTTTTGTTTATATTATATTTTGTGTTCGTATTTGAGTTGTGAACAGCACAGATTGAGGACATTTTTATGATATGACAAGTGGGGCTTTACTAATGTGTAACTTTTTGGTGTCATATGCCTTTAAGACAAAGTATTATGTATGTTGGCGCCAAAAAGTTTATTTAAATGCTGAGAGGTCTGTTTTACATTGTTCTGATGAAGCTTGCTATCAAGCAAGTGAAAGCGCTTAACGTTGGATACTACTTTGGATTTTTTATTGGTTTAATAAATTTCCAGTTTGTTTTTAGACCTCATTGATTTTTGGAATATTTTTTCCACTGGCATTTATTGTCGGACTAAGCTGCTGAATTGCCGGTATTTCAAGAGGTTTGTCTCAAGACACTGGGATTATTAACGTTCTGTGTTAGTTTTTAGGTTCGGTAGTTTTACGGAACGTTTTTAGTGTTAGAGCATAGGACAGAAATAGTTGGTCCGACTTCCTTATTTCCTTAGTCCTGTGCAGGTAAAAACGCAATTATCTATGAACATCCAATTGGTGTAATTTGTACTCTGCCTTGTTGGTGTGGTTGGGGAAAAACACAGGAAGGTCTCTAGATTGGTTTAAATTATTTTCTGAGCAGACTTTCGGAAGAAACGAAGGATTATTCCTCAGAGCAACCCTGTCCTTATGAAAAACCAAGTATGGAGGACGAACACATAGTGCCTGAAGTTCAGAGACGCACCTGGCTGAAGTAATAGCTACCAGAAAGAGTGTCTTCCAAGACAGAAACTTAATAGGGCAGGACGCTGCTGGTTCAAAAGGGGGCAGAGTTAAGGAAGTTAATACCAGATTAAGGTCCCAAGGAGGAGGGGGATCTCTCACTGAAGGCCTAAGGAGAGTGGTCCCTCTCAAAAAGGCTTTACAAAGCTTATGAGACATAATGTTTGAATCTGACAGACCGACATGAAAGTTACAAATGGCCGCTAATTGAACCCTGATTGTAGCAGAAGCGGACCCAGAATGAAAAAGTTGTGCTAGGAATTCTAGAATTTTGTGGACTGGGGCTGAAAAGGGATCTATGTTCCTAGTCTCTGCCCAACAAGAAAAACGTTTCCATTTACTAGCATAGGTTTTTCTGGTTGTGGATTTGTGAGAGGAGACAATAATTTCACGTACAGCCGGGGAAATGCTAGGAAGCCTGGCTAAGGTTGGAAGTGCAGCAACCAAGCTGTGAGCTGGAGGGTTTGAAGGGAATGATGCAACCCGCCTGATTGATGAATCAGTAGGTCTGGAATCGGATCCAGAAACCAGGGTTGATCGAGAAGGTAATGGTGCAGGAACGGGAACCATATCTGTCAAGGCCAGTAGAGGGCAATGAGGATCATTTTGCAACAAGAAAAAGCTCCCCTGCACAGAGGAAGTTGCACGGCAAAAACATGTACCAAAAGATAAAAATAGCCAGCAACAGGTAGACTGCGAGTGGTACTAGAATTTAATGGTATAAAAACTGCATCAACAGACCGGTTTCGACCTGGATTTAACCTGTCCTTCTTCAGTGTTATCAAAAAAACAGAATTACATACCAAAAGCCTTTAAATATTCAAAAGTAAATGAGAAAATAAACATGATTGGCTGACAAAAGGCATCATCATAAATATTCATTAAGCCCTGGATTAAACAGAGCACCAAGTTTAGTAATCCATTTCTTCTCTTTGATATTAAGTTTATTGTGCCAACCAGATTTGTGAGTGATCAATAATCTTGTCAATAATAATAAAATGAAATTTAGCTGCCTGATGTTTCAGTGTGTGTTTATATAAAGCATTAGTTAGCCTTTTACATTTTATGTCACTCAAATGCTCTGACAAACGTAACTTAAATGGACGGGAGGTCTGACCGATATAAAATGAATGACAGCTGCAACTTGCCATGTACATAACCCAATCCGTGTTACAATTAGCAAAGAATTTTATGTCATAAACTATACTACTATTTCGGCTGGTAAATTCTTTAGATCTCAGAATGTGTTTACAATTATTACAATGGCCGCAAGGAAAACAGCCAGTAAGTTTATCACCCAATATAGTAGTTTGATAAAGCTGAGGTAACATGGAATCAGAGTGGTGCTTATAGTGATTAAAGTGAGCCCCTAAGTTTTTTTCCTTTCCTGAAGGAAAATGAACAAACATTAGGAATTAAGGTCTTTATTATAGCATCCGCCTTCAATATATTCCATTTGTCATTTACAATATCCATGAACCTATTGGTATTTCTACCAAAAGTAGTAGTAAGACGTAATATATTTGAAGACAAAGGTTTATCTTTATATGTCAATAAGTCCTGTCTGATAAGACCCGATGCATGATTTTGTGCCATAGTGACATAACCCGAACTATAACCCCTATTGATGAATCTATGATGTAAATCCTGGCAATGTTGTTTGAAACTATCCTCATCCGAACAATTGCGCCTAATTCTAATAAACTGTGATTTGGGAATGTTCCTGGCAATATGTTTAGGATGATAGCTGGAGGCGTGGAGTAGGGTGTTATTTTGTGGGAACTTCCTATATACCTCTGTGTTCAAGGTATTATCCTCTTTTCTGGAAATCAAAACATCCAGAAAGGTGATACGATCTCAATCATAAGTAATCGTAAAATGAATTCCCCATTTATTATCATTTAGATATTCCATAAATTCATTGAGATAATCAGTATCAGATCTCCACACCATCCAGCAATCATCCAAATACCTCTGCCAGATGTCAATTTCAGGCAAAAACAAATTATGGGTATCATCATAAATCAAGATTTCTTCAATGTATGCCATAAATAAATCGGCAGAAATGGGGGCAAAAGATGCCCCCATAGCAGTTCCCTTAATCTGAAGGTAACATTCCTTGTCATAGAAGAACACATTTTTTGTAAGCACATGTTCGGTAAGATTAATCAAAAAGGTGTTGAAGCCAGGTTGATACATATTAGCTTTATACAGCCAGCATTCAATCGCATCCAAACCCACCCAATGAGGAATATTGGTGTATAATGAACTAACATCTAAAGTACATAGCCACCAATTATCCTCAATTTGCATATCATTAATTATACTTGGAAATTGAGTAGTATCTTGGATCCTAGATCTAACCCAAGAGAGCAAAGGTTTGAGATGTCTGGTTAGAAATACAGATAGGGGCTCAGTTAATGATCCAATGCCAGACACAATGGGTCTACCTGGTGGATGTAAGAAATCTTTGTGTATCTTAGGTAAAAAATAAATAAACTGTCTGACAGGATCAGTAATAGTCAGATGTTTAACAGTTTTAGATGTTATAATCCCATTGTCCAGTGCAGAACATAAGAAACTATCAATTTGTTGTTTAAACATAAAGGTGGGGTCAAGTGGCATCTTGGTGTAATACCTGGCATCATCCAATTGCTTGTGTGCCTCGATAGCATAATCAGTCCAATTCATCACAACCACTGCCCCACCTTTATCAGCATTAACTATAACCAGTTCCTTGTTCTGCACAAGCTCATTCAAACAAGATAAGTCAGACTCAGACATATTGTTCGACATAGGTGGACATGTATTAGACACAAAATGTAAATCACTAAGTACACTACGTAAGAACAGATTAACAGAAGGATGCATGGGTGGTATAAAGGAGGAGGCATGATATTTGAAATCATCCAAAGTCTGTTGTTCCGCCCCCTTATCCTGAAAAAATAACTTGAGGTTAATCAATCTACAAAATGTAAATAGATCTTGGGCAAAAGTGTCCTCTGATACAAAAAAGCCAGGTATAAAAGATAAACCTTTATTGAGCAAAGATATTTGTTCCGGGGTTAATACAGTATTGGAGATGTTACAAACATTATTAACAATAACAGAATTTACTTGTTCATTAATACTTCCATGAGGTTCTGTAGACATGTAACTCTTTTTGTGTTTTCTACCCCCCCTCCTCCTCCCCCGGTGTGATCTAAAGGGGATGTGTAGTTTTTACGTTTGGGAGTCGGAGACTCCATGGTGTGCTGTGTTTCAGTGTCCGTGCCAGATGATGTCTCATAATTAGTAGTGTCATTCTGATTGCCATGTCCTTTAAGAATGGAACGAGGAGGTTTCCTTTTAGAATTTGTAGTATTACTGCTATGCACATCCTGAAACCTGACATGTCTGGTGTACTTAAAGGGTTGTCCTCTCTCATAATCAGTTTGATCATGAGAGAATTTTTTAAGTTTCCTTTCTTTAAGCTGAGCATCAAAATTCAGCAAGTCTGAACTAAGTTTAGATAGTAATGCAGGAAAAAATGTTTCATCCTGATATTGATTACAATCTTCAATAAGTTGTATCACCTTATTGGTTTCTTTATCAATAGCCCTAGTATAAAACTTAGATAAACATTCAACAAACTTAATTGAACATTCTTGCTGGATAGATAACCATTCTGCTGTTAATAAATCGTCAGGGTCTGCTACTAAGGGTTGGATTTTTACTCTAAGGCCCCTTGGACTCATACCTTTAACCAAATAAGCTTTAAATAGTTTGCAGTGCCAAACAAAAGACCTGAGTGCTTTCATATTTTTATTTAAATCACAAAATAATTTCTCACAGCACTGTTCAGGCTTCATGGAAGAAATATTTCCTGTGGAATTGGAAACTTCACCAATTCCAAAAGCTGCAAGATCATCCCTGTCAGAGGATAAATTCAAAAATATTTTGTTTAAATCCATGCTTACTAATGGATTAATCAAGCACAATTTGAAAAATAACCACGCCCTGTATAAAAAGTAATCAATCAACAATTGGACAATAATGGCAACAATCCAATATTCTTAAAGAATTAGCCACGTCCAATACAGGACAATAATGGTATTACAAACCAATCAAGTATATGTATAATGTAAGGCACTCCAAAAATATATAAATAAGCTGAAAAACAGCCTAATAACATGTTTATGTACACATGTATATAATGACTAAATTGTCTCCAAGGAGTCAAAGAGAAAAAACATACAGAAAAAAATATTATATATAAATATATGTAACTAGCCAGCCCTAAACTAGATAATCAGCCCAAGAATGCAAAATAAGTTCTACTAGTTGAACCTACCAAAAAGGCAATATTTAAACAAAGTATATTATGAAGATAATAACTGTATTGCTGTCAAATTATCACAATTGTGGTCTAGACATATTAGCAAAAGTATTACTCATTGGTCTAGTTATATTTTATCTTGAAAATTAAAACTACATTCTGGACTAAGGCTAATTGGTGGTTGTCATATATGCTCTTCATAATATACTTTGTTTAAATATTGCTTTTTTGGAGACAATTTAGAATTTTGATGCTCAGCTTAAAGAAAGGAAACTTAAAAAATTCTCTCGTGATCAAACTGATTATGAGAGGGGACAACCCTTTAAGTACACCAGACATGTCAGGTTTCAGGATGTGCATAGCAGTAATACTACAAATTCTAAAAGGAAACGTCCTCGTTCCATTCTTAAAGGACGTGGCAATCAGAATGACACTACTGATTATGAGACATCATCTGGCACGGACACTGAAACACCGCACACCATGGAGTCTCCGACTCCCAAACGTAAAAACTACACATCCCCTTTAGATCACACCGGGGGAGGGGGGGGGTAGAAAACACAAAAAGAGTTACAAGTCTACAGAACCTCATGGAAGTATTAACGAACAAGTAAATTCTGTTATTGTTAATAATGTTTGTAACATCTCCAATACTGTATTAACCCCGGAACAAATATCTTTGCTCAATAAAGGTTTATCTTTTATACCTGGCTTTTTTGTATCAGAGGACACTTTTGCCCAAGATCTATTTATATTTTGTAGATTGATTAACCTCAAGTTATTTTTTCAGGATAAGGGGGCGGAACAACAGACTTTGGATGATTTCAAATATCATGCCTCCTCCTTTATACCACCCATGCATCCTTCTGTTAATCTGTTCTTACGTAGTGTACTTAGTGATTTACATTTTGTGTCTAATACATGTCCACCTATGTCGAACAATATGTCTGAGTCTGACTTATCTTGTTTGAATGAGCTTGTGCAGAACAAGGAACTGGTTATAGTTAATGCTGATAAAGGTGGGGCAGTGGTTGTGATGAATTGGACTGATTATGATATCGAGGCACACAAGCAATTGGATGATGCCAGGTATTACACCAAGATGCCACTTGACTCCACCTTTATGTTTAAACAACAAATTGATAGTTTCTTATGTTCTGCACTGGACAATGGGGTTATAACATCTAAAACTGTTAAACATCTGACTATTACTGATCCTGTCAGACAGTTTATTTATTTTTTACCTAAGATACACAAAGATTTTTTACATCCACCAGGTAGACCCATTGTGTCTGGCATTGGATCATTAACTGAGCCCCATATCCGTATTTCTAACCAGACATCTCAAACCTTTGCTCTCTTGGGTTAGATCTAGGATCCAAGATACTACTCAATTTCCAAGTATAATTAATGATATGCAAATTGAGGATAATTGGTGGCTATGTACATTAGATGTTAGTTCATTATACACCAATATTCCTCATTGGGCGGGTTTGGATGCGATTGAATACTGGCTGTATAAAGCTAATATGTATCAACCTGGCTTCAACACCTTTTTGATTAATCTTACCGAACATGTGCTTACAAAAAATGCGTTCTTCTATGACAAGGAATGTTACCTTCAGATTAAGGGAACTGCAATGGGGGCATCTTTTGCCCCCATTTATGCTGATTTATTTATGGCATACATTGAAGAAATCTTGATTTATGATGATACCCATAATTTGTTTTTGCCTGAAATTGACATCTGGCGGAGGTATTTGGATGATTGCTGGATGGTGTGGAGATCTGATATTGATTATCTCAATGAATTTATGGAATATCTAAATGATAATAAATGGGGAATTCATTTTACGATTACTTACGATCGAGATCGTATCACCTTTCTGGATGTTTTGATTTCCAGAAAAGAGGATAATACCTTGAACAATAGGAAGTTCCCACAATATAACACCCTACTCCACGCCTCCAGCTTTCATCCTAAACATATTGCCAGGAACACTCCCAAATCACAATTTATTAGAATTAGGCGCAATTGTTCGGATGAGGATAGTTTCAAACAACATTGCCAGGATTTACATCATAGATTCATCAATGGGGGTTATAGTTCGGGTTATGTCACTATGGCACAAAATCATGCATTGGGTCTTATCAGACAGGACTTATTGACATATAAAGATAAACCTTTGTCTTCAAATATATTACGTCTTACTACTACTTTTGGTAGAAATACCAATAGGTTCATGGATATTGTAAATGACAATTGGAATATATTGAAGGCGGATGCTATAATAAAGACCTTAATTCCTAATGTTTGTTCATTTTCCTTTAGGAAAGGAAAAAACGTAGGGGCTCACTTTAATCACTATAAGCACCACTCTGATTCCATGTTACCTCAGCTTTATCAAACTACTATATTGGGTGATAAACTTACTGGCTGTTTTCCTTGCGGCCATTGTAATAATTGTAAACACATTCTGAGATCTAAAGAATTTACCAGCCGAAATAGTAGTATAGTTTATAACATAAAATTCTTTGCTACTTGTAACACAGATTGGGTTATATACATGGCAAGTTGCAGCTGTCATTCATTTTATATCGGTCATACCTCCCGTCCATTTAAGTTACGTTTGTCAGAGCATTTGAGTGACATAAAATGTAAAAGACTAACTAATGCTTTATATAAACACACACACTGAAACATCAGGCAGCTAAATTTCATTTTATTATTATTGACAAGATTATTGGGGATCGCACTCAAAAATTTGGTTGGCACAATAAACTTAATAAACTTAATATCAAAGAGAAGAAATGGATTACTAAACTTGGTGCTCTGTTTAATCAAGGGCTTAATGAATATTTATGATGATGCCTTTTGTCAGCCAATCATGTTTATTTTCTCATTTACTTTTGAATATTTAAAGGCTTTTGGTATGTAATTCTGTTTTTTTGATAACACTGAAGAAAGCCAGGTTAAATCCCGGTCAAAACCGGTCTGTTGATGCAGTTTTTATACCATTAAATTCTATTACCACTCGCAGTCTACCTGTTGCTGGCTATTTTTATCTTTTGATCATTTTGCAACCCAACGATATTGCTTTCTGTATGAGTTTTGGAATCAGGGGAAATGGAGGAAAGGCATAAAGAAGTCCCTGAGGCCAAACGTGGACTACAGTGTCTCTGGGTGAGTGACCTGGAAGCGGAAGAAGGGAGAAGTAGTTGCTGCATTTGCTGTTGAAAAAGATCGCAGCAAGGCTGTCCCCATTTGCGGAAGATAAGATCCGCAACTTCCTGATTCAGAGACCATTCGTGAGGCATGAGGATAGCTCTGCTGAGCCTGTCCGCTATGACATTGGACTTCCCAGGGATGTGCGTTGCAATCAGAAAACGTTGGGAGGAAATCGCCCACTGTCACAGTCTGAGTGCTTCTCGACACAGGGGGCAGGACCTGGTTCCACCCTGCTTGTTGATGTACCACACCACTGACATGTTGTCTGTTTGAATTGCAATGGTCCCAGAAGGAAGAGAGTCCTGAAGGGCTTGCAATACTAGGAGCACGGCTGTCATTTCTAGGATGTTTATGTGCAGATGGTACTCGTGAGGCTGCCAAGTGCCTTGGACTGTCCTGACCCTATCACGGAGGCGTCTGTTGTCACTGTGGCTACCAGAGGAGACTGAATGAAGGGTCTGCCCTGAGTCACTAGTGAGGAGACCATCCACCAGGAAAGGTGCCTTTTGCATGCTTCTGTAATCATGATCATGTGAGACATGGGCAGCTGTTGGAAAGACCACTGTGTGAACAGAAGCCACTGAAGAATCCTCATGTGAAAGCGGGCCAGTGGGATTAGAAGAATGGCCACCACCATGGAACCCAGGGTTTGAAGGATGAACCAGACTTGGATTCTTTTGCTCTGCATTAGAATTTGTACTTGATGACGAATTGTAGACACCCTTTCTGGCAGTAGCCTTGCAGACATGTTCCTTGTGTCTAAGTCTGCTCCTATGTAGGTGATAGATTAACAGGGCAACAAGGCAGATTTTTCGAAGTTTATTGTAATGCCTAGCTGGGAGCAGATTGTGAGTGTGTAGTCCCTGGCTTGTAGAAGTTGATGCCTGGTAGTAGCAGTGAGGAGCCAGTCGTCTAGATGTGGAAACACCTGGAATCCTCGACGTCTCAGGTGAGCTATGACCACTGCCATACATTTGGTGAATACCCTGGGGGCTGTGGTGAGACCAAAGGGCAGAGCTCTGAAATGGTAATGACTGGCTCCCAGCCGGAAGCGAAGAAATCTCCTGGAGCGCCTGTCCATCTTGATGTGGTAGTACGCGTGCTGAAGATCTATCGAGCACATCCAATTGTCCTGACCCAGAAAAGGTAGAATGGACTCAGTGGCGGCTGGTGACTTCAAATCAAAGGGGGGCTGCAGGAGACAGCTGAATGGGTGGGGTCAATGGGAATGGGTGTGGCCAACTAGAAAGGGGGGAGCTATGCTCAAAACCACAAAAAACTAACTAAATACACTGCCGTGGGTGCCAAACCATCATTATGAGAGTCCAATCAAGACAAAATGAAGTGTAGAAGAATAAAAATATTTCAATGCATTGGCTGCATGACAGCTTACTTAATATCTAGATGGAAACAAAAAGGTTGTGAGGCATGAAAAATAAATTACTTTTTAAATACATTAATGGAATGCCAGTCAAAATCAAGTATAAGAAAAACAAGCAGCACTCAACTCAAACCACTTCTTGCACTGCAGTTCTAATTATAATTTATATTCAGCTTTATTAAAGTACCAAGTAACATGCTGAAAGTAGAAATCTCTGATGCCCCCACTTGTAAAATGTTCCTTATCCAAAAAGACCTGCTGCCTGATAACTATCTACTTGTTTCATGGGGAAAACATGATCAAAGTAAAAAATGAAAAGCAAACAAGAAATAAGCTCAAGATACATTGCTTACAAGGATTACTGTACAGGTTATGGACCACATGATTGGCATTCTGTTTAGTTTACGGTTAAAGCCTGCAGAGATGACTGGAAGTCTCCAAATGTAATGAGCTTCTTAAAATAATGTAATCCTGTCCTTTATTACAAATACTGTCATATGCATTTCAATACCCAAGGCTTATACATTATCTAGTTAAGTATTCTCTACATGGCAACAACAGAAAGGCTTTCAATGCTGGCAATTCTTTAACAGTATGCTTATTAAAGCTTACTTGCATCTTACAATCTCAGCCAAGCTTAACTGATGGTCATTAAAGTATTGCTACTTAAACACGGAGCAACAGGCACTTTGAGTAATAAGCATAAATCAACAGTACAAAAAATATGACAGAAACCAGACCATTCTGCAAAAATCAAGGACAGATGAAAAGCCACTCCTGTACTTGTGTCTACCTTGGATGGGGGATACCCTGCACATTTACACTGCATAACTACTCCTTGCCTTGCTTCGACACATCCAGAGTCACTACATGGGGGAGTGGGGTGCAACAAGTATGTCACAATTTGAAATGTCTCTGGCTGACTGTGATGACCCTAACACATTTGTCATACCTCTCAACCTCAGATCAAGAAATCTGGACAAAGCCATACAAAGAAGTGGGACAAAGGCCCAAAAACAAGGACAATTTTTTAAAAATTTTGCTCTTATAAACTTAGAAAGATAATAGAATAGGTCTTGCATTAGTATGAATTTTCTGAATGGTATGAAATCTGAAACTCAAATGTCTGTCATTATTTTCTAACTTCAGTCTTTAATGATTTGTCACTAATTTGCCAAAAAAACCACAATTTTATGAAAAATGGTCCAAACATGTGATGTAAAAATATAAAATAGCCACACAATAAAGAAGGGACACTTTAATATTAGTACTGCTAACTTGAGCAGCTGACAAAATAAAAGAATCTACATGCATTTCTGAAATAAAAGTAATCTATAACTATGATTACAGTTATTTCTTAATTGTAAACCCTCCATGTTTTCTTTCAAAGTTGCTATTTTGCGGAGGGATTATTAGGGGAAGAGCAACATTTTGAGCCAAAATCAGGGACAGTTGAGAGGTTTGGCTATGCCTAATTCTATAAAGTAATTTGTATGTATGTACCTCTCAACCTGTTAATGCAGTAAATCTGGACAAGGCCAACTATATTGGGGGAACATATAAACAGTACTAAAAATTGCTCTTGTATAAACTGAGACAGTTGATAGAACAACAAGTCTTACTTTAGCATGCATTGGTTATGAAGTCTGAAACTCAGTGTGTCATTATTTAGTGACTTAATTCCTAAATGATTTGCCACAAATTTTATAAGGAACAAACCAAAAATAAGAAGCAAAAATCTATTCATTCTTTGAAAATCTGGACAGTTGGGAGGTATAGTTCAGCTGGGGCTGTCTCGTTTGCCCTTCCCCTCACAAAATCATGGTCAAATGGAGCCTCCTGCTGCTGCCATTCTAATGATCCCATTACTTGGCTATTTCACTCCATTTACCATAAACACTAATCATACTGATTTACTTCTATGATGATTTGGACTTCATTTGAAAGTTTTATTTTGCATTTTACAGCACAAACACCAAGCCATCTGCTAAACAAACTTAGCATTAAAACTTCTCTGCCCTTGAAACTCACATTCATTGAAACAGCATTGAAACCCACATTCAAAGAAAATACATTTTACCAGTGGCAAATAAAGATTAATTCTGGGCTGTTTTCAAATCATAGGCCCCTTGCATATGAAACATACATATGCTCTTTGATACACCTTCCTATTGTTTTGAACATTTTCCAGTAAACAATGAAACAAAATGCATGCACCAATAATGACAAAACTGCCCAATTCAGAACATTTCCTTCATCAAAGTCTACTCAAACTTCTACAGTCCACCATTATCAGTAAATATGCACAATTCTACAGTCCATCATTATCAGTAAATATGCACAATCTCTGAAGTAAAAAAGTCATCTAAATAATTCCACATTAAATAAATCTGTAACTAATGAAGAGGTTGCTGCTAGCAAAAACCTTTATATTTCATGGTTTCATCGAAGTGTCTGATGCCCCTGAGGAATAAATTGCCTATATTACATTAAAAATTATAAGCTAGTAATACTGCAATAGGAAACAGATGGCAAACAAGATAACAGGCTCATAGTATCAACTTTTTCAGTACAGCAGCATTCACCCCTTGTGGGAGTAGAACCAACAACCTTCTGCATCAAAAGGAAGTACACAACCTGTTGTGCTATTAACATTGCAAGCTGATTTTCGATAAGCAGCACTAAACGTCTCTTCCCCTGCAGCTCTCAGCTCCTTGTAAAATCTATTCAACACTCAACTGCATCTCAACTTTGCAGCACAAGAAATCTGGAAAAAGCCAAATTTATTAGGGGGGGGGCACTCAAAAGGCCAAAAACCAGGGACACATTAAACATTGCTTGTATAATCTTGGAAAGTTGTAGAAAATGCTGTGTTACCACCATACATTTTACTGCCAAGGTCCCTGTGCAAAAGTGTCAGAGCAACATACCACTATGCCAAATCACCTGCTTTGTGAAAGAAAAATGCTGTGTTACCACCATACATTTTACTGCCAAGGTCCCTGTGCAAAACAGTCAGAGCAACATACCACTACGCCATATCAGCTGCTTTGTGAAAGAGAGGAAGACTGAAACTTAAATGGCTATCATTTAATGAATTCAGTTCTCACCATAGCTGTAAACCTCTTAGCACAAAACACCTGGACAAACCCAGTAATGAGGGAATACAGCCCTCAGACATATTCAGTGAATTCAGTTCTTGCCATAGTTGTCAACCTTAGCACAAATAAAACTGGACAAAGCCAATAATGGGGCAATACAGTCCCAAAAATAAGGACAGATGTCAAATATTCATCTTATAAACTTAGAAAATTGCTATATATTTTCTGAAGAATATGAAGTCTGAAATTCAAATGCCTGCCAATTTTATTTAACATTTGTTAATCAGGACAATCTGAGTTGGAACAAAAAAACAATTTTCAGCAGAGGCCCAGGAAGAAATAATGCAGACATGTATTTATAACATTGGAGGACACAAAAGCAAACCCACACAAACACAGGGAGAAGATGCAGACCCCACACAGAAGGCACCCCAGCCAAGAATCAAACCCAAGACCCTGCAGCCGTAAAGCAACAATACTACCACTGCATCATCAAATATTAAGCATTGCAACATTTAGAAACCACAGATATTATGAGGAACAGATCAGATCAAATAGGAGGCAAAAATCTGCAATTTTTTTTACAAATGGTGGTGGATAGGGAATTCAGGTCCTTAACACCTGCATACAAGGTACAGGGTTCAAGCCTGAGTATCTCTACCCAACACAACACCATTTGTTCTCTAGTCACCAGTATATAGTAATTGGGGCATTTTACACACACACACACACACACACACACCTTACCCATCTCAGGAGGGTAATACACCTCAAAATATATTCATTTGCATGACTTTTGTTTTCGAACTGCATGAGATCTGTAATATTTCAGAAAATATTTTTATAAATACTAGCCACTTTTAGTTTCAATGTAATCCTTGAAAAATACCCAAATACAGACCTTATTTTGTGAGTTCAAATGCTTTGTAAATAAATATGTATTTCCAAAGCATCCACATATACACAGATGCACAAATTCCAGGTTAAAATAAGGTCAGGTTATAAGGATATAAAAACTTTAGAACAACATCTTGCCAGAAAGCTATGAGGGTAGCTGCATATGCACAAAACAAACATATAAATAACTACTTAAACAAAGAAACTACAAGGCACCAGAGAAAAACAGCCCTAATAGATAATCTGAGAGACAAAGAAGGGTGACATGTTTTGAGTAAACATCTTGGCTCTAAACCAAAGCTGTCAGCAGCTCAACAAAGGCTGCTTGTTGCTTCACTCACTGCAGCAGCTATGCCATCAGTTGACACTGTCACATGGTTTTCATGACTATCCAATTAATTTCACATTTTTGGGTTGTGTGGTGCCACACACTTGCTGCATTCTGTTCCTGAGTATATGTATTTATGAATGCCATGAAAGTATCACTTTTAAATGAATTGCAGAGGTAGAAAATAAAGGTAGTTAGCTACATTCCCATATCCCCATTAATACTTTGCCAGCCAGCTAGTTTTTCTTTCAAATTGATCTAATCAGGCTTAAATTCCAACACTTTCTGCTATGATTGATTGATTCTTCTTTTTGCTCCTTTTTGGGACATTTTATTTCCCCTTTCAAATTTGCAAATGCCTATATCAGCATAATGGAAGGGATATTAACAATTAACATACTTACATCTATTCTGCACCCGTCCTTCACTCTGTACTTTTTTCTTCTTCTTTCTTCTTCTTCCTTCTTCTTTCTTCTGCTCTTCTTTCGCTGTCCAAATAAATCCACGAAAAACAAAAATGATTCCGAAACAGAAATGAAAAAAAAAATAGAATGATGATCAAAACAAATAATTAAAGCTGCTCGATTCCTAAGCCAAACTGAACTGACTGATTCTCGCTCTCTTCCCAGCACATAAAGCCCGGGAAGAGAGCAACAACCAATCAGCAGCATTTAGTCTTTAGCCCAGCAGGCACATCATGACTGACGTACCTGCGGATGTCAGTCGAGCCTTCCAAGTCTATGCGGTTTGGAACCGCTGCCGCATAGACTTCTGGGCATCACAATGATGCCTTATGTGCTCCTCCGGGCTGCAAAGAAAACAAAAAAAACAAAAAAAGGCTGTTTACAACCGCGCGGGTAAGGTGCGCAATGCGCATGCGCATACTTTCGAGTCGCGGACTCGAAATTTAAACTAAAAAAAAAAGATTTCTTTCTTTTTTTTTTTTTAGAGTAAATTAAAAAATATAAACAAGACCAAAACAACTGAGGGGGCTGCAGACCGGCAGTCCGATGCCACGAGCCGCCCCTGAATGGACTGTAGCGTGACCATCCGAAACTTTGTTCTTTGTACAAACCTGTTTAGTCTGCTGAGATCCAGAATCGGTCTCCAGTCCCCTGTCTTTTTTGGTACCAAAAAGAACCTTGAGCAAGTTCCGGATCCATGCTGGTCTGCCGGGACTTCCTGGATGACTCTTTTTTCTAGCAGTTTTGAAACATCTATTACTGCTTGGTCCTTCAAATTGGGTGGAACATCTGGAAGGGATTTCCTTGACAGTAAGGGGGATTGACAGAACGGAATTTTGTAACCTCCGGATATAATGGACCGTACCCATCTGTCTTGCGTTAAATTTTGCCAGGCCTTTGGGTACAGTGAAAGTCTTCCCCCGACTGCCTCCAGAGGTGAGCAGCCGGGCAACCCTTCAGGGATGCTGAAAGGGCTTATCAGAGAAGGATTCGCTGTTGCCCTGGTTCTGCGGACCCCTCTGCCATGAGAGTGGCATCTGTTGTTATTATTTTCCCCTCTGCCCCTGGAGAAAAAATCGCTACGTGTGTCAGGCAAAGCTCCCTGGGATTTCCGGAACCACATTTTGCCACTCTTCTTCCCTTTGGGGTATGGTCTAGAAGGAGTGGAAAAACAGACTCCCATGGCAGAGAGAGTCTTGCCTTCTTGCTCACACCTAGACAAAGTGTCTTTCACCTGTGGTCCAAAAAGAAAGGAACCATCAAAGGGGGTGTTGGTGAATGACGCTCAAAAGGGTTCCGCAAAATTACACAACCGCATCCATGCATGCCTCCTAAGGGCCACACCCGTAACTGCGGCTCTAATCGCACCACCGGCTGCATAGGAAATGATCCTCATGGAGGAGTTAACTACAGAATTAAGCGTCGCCAGCTGGGAAGCTACTTTAGCTTGAGCCCCCTCAGCTGATGGATCTTGAAGGGTATCTCCGAGCTCTTTAAGGAGATCCCTCTGAAGCCGGGTAAAATGACATAAGTAGTTCAGTGACCTCATAGAAAAGGTCGCTGAAGTGAACATTTGCTTCCCGTATCTGTCCATGGTCCTAGACTCCTTGTTAGGAGGATGGACAGACGAAGAGGTCTCCGCTAACTCTTTTTTGGTGGCTGCTGCTACCACCATGGCACCAACAGGAACACCTTTGGTAAGGAACTGCTTATCTTGTGGTGCTGTGATGAATTTGCCAGGTGTCCTCAGAGTTGGTTCCACTGTATCCGGAGCTGACCAAGCCTTTCGAGCCACCACTGCCATAAGTGGATCGAAAGGCGGAGAAACCCAGGAGGTGGAAGGTCGGGAACTGAATGCATCCAGAAATACAGATTCATCCTCGGTAGGGGCTAGGGGGTTCCAGTTCCCCCTCTGCTTAAGCATTTCTAGGAAATCCGAGAAGGAAACATCTTCAGAGGGGGATCTCGGGGACCCTTCCGAATCATCTAAGTCTGTATCAGAAGTGACAGACTCAGGGGAGTCAATGTGCTTCCTCTTGCACTTCTTCTTACGAGGGGGCTCCTCTGAATGATCAGGGGAGGCCTCGGAAGAAGAGGAAACACCCAATGGGGTGCCCTGGAGTGTCGGTTCCCTACGCTTGGGGTCTGGAGAAGGAGCAGAGGTTGGCACAGGCACTACAGGGGACGGAGCTGGTGGGACCAATATTGGAGCTGACTCAGTGGCCAACACACTCCTCATGACATCGAAGGCATCCCTGCCACAATGCAGAGAAAACTCCGGTTCCGAAGAAATTGGAATCCTTCTCTGCACCGAGGGAGACGGCTACGAGGCCAATGTAGGAGCCGAGCTCACCTGCGCCGAAGCTCCAAGAGGGAGTACGGGGTCGGACAAGGGTCCGATGCCACTCGCCCCCTCAGAGCCGACGAGGTAACCCTGGCACCCAGATCCCTCAACAGAAGGCACCACCGAAGGGATTGGAGGCGATGTCGGAACCGAAGGAGATAGAGTTATTGGAGCCGACGGTTCCACTACTCGAACCCCAACGAACTCCGGCTCCGAACTCATTGGAGTCAGAGGAGGAACATCAATAGAGGTGGACGGAACCGACACCTGTTGAGGAGGGCTGGACAACATCTTGGCAAGTGCCTGTGACTTTAGCAACCCACTGACCACTCTCTCCACATCGTGATCGGACAACCTAGAGGATCGAGAGGAGTGAGAGGATCGGTGACTGCGCTCGCTCTGAAGCAAAGGAGACTAAGGAGCCGAATGTACCAATTTCAGTGAAGGGGACCTCAGCCTCTTGTGGCTCCGCAAAGGCTCTGAAGTTTCTCATGGAGCCAACAGGGAGATAGTCTTATTGGTACCATCCGGAACCGAAGTAGAAGGTAGAGTCTGAACCGAGGACGGCTCTGAACTTGGAGCCGACGTCTTGGTAGATTTAGGGGATTTCACAGGCTGAGAGTTCTTGGCCGGAGAATCCTGGGGTTTTAAAAGACCCCTAAGAATAAGCTTATTCTTATGCTCCTGCAGGACTCTTGGACTAAAGGCATGGCAGATAAAACAAGAGTCCTGTAGGTGCACAGCGCCTAAATAATAGATGCAAGAAGTGTGCCCAACTATCAGAGACATTTTCTGACAGCATGAGTCACACTTCTTGAATCCAGACACTTTGGATTCCTTCAACATCTTGAAAGAGGGAAACAACAAATACAACAACAGCTACCAAAGCAAAGTACAGTCTACACAAAAAACACACTATATTACAAGACTATAGATAAAGGTTTTTTTTTTTTTTTTTTGATTAGGAAAGCTTCTAATTTAAATGGCTAGCCTATGAAGAAAGGTAGAAGGAAAGCCTCTAACTTAAACGACTAACCTGACAAGAAGAGGATGGGGGGGGAGAACTCCCTAAGTTAAACGAGTTCTACAAGGTAAAGAAGGGATACTACAACTAAACACTAGCTTTTACAAAAAAACAAGACTAATTGTTAACAAAAAAACACTGAAATATAGAATTCTATAGTAAGAAAGTTATACAAAAAACTTTATACGAGCCTGAGCCAGAAAAACGACACGTCGCAGCTGAAGTCGGCAAACGAGATCTGGGTAGCTATCGCTAGGCATCATGGGATAAGGGGTAGCCTCAAGCCAGTAAACAGCTCTCGAGCTATAGAAGATGGCCGAGTCGGAGCCGAGGATCGGCTCCAATCCCAACCAGCAAGAACGAATGTGAGATAGACAACTTAACATCACAGCTTCCATGGGACCTGATATTATCCCAGGCTGTATTTTGCACCATCTCCAACAAGAACTAGCCTCGCCATTGAGCACCCTAGTCAACCATAGCCTAAGTACAGGCTTCATTCCAGCAGAGTGGAGAACTGCCATTATCATCCATTTTCACACAGGTGGTGCCACTACTGACAGTGGAAAGTATCCCTCCAGTAGCTTGACAAGTCTGATCTGTATGGTCATGGAGCGTATTAATATGGACTTCATAAACATGGACATAGGGAATCTCCAAGCATTCGAACCCACCCAGTTCGGATTCGTCAAGGGCAGAGCTTGTCTGTTGAACCCAGATGACTTTTTTGAGACTGTCACCAAGGCACTGGATGAAGGAAAGTCAGTACATGCAGCTTACCTTGACTTGGCAAAGTCTTTGACACAATCTCTCACTTGGGCATCATCGAAAAGCTAACAGAACTTGGTGTAAATCCCTATCTCATCAGGTTGGTGGCCAACTGGCTCACCGATATGGCCCACAAGGTCAAAATAGGTGCCTCTACCTCCGACAGCAGACCTGTCACTAGTGGTGCTCCCCAGGGATCTGTACTGGGACCCCTACTCTTTGCCATCTACTTCTCAGAGGTCCAGACAAAGACAAAAGGCCTGTGGCTGACCAAGTTTGCGGATGACTGTAAGTTGGATGCTGTTACTGACTCCCCAAATGATGTTAACACACTACAAGAGGGTCTCACAGCAACATATGACTGGGGCCAAAGTCATGGTCTTAAGTTAAACAGAAAAAATGTATTATCATACCATTCAGCAAAAACATGGCCCCTAATGAATACCAAATCAACAACCCCCTAAGTGCATAACCTGTAGTGAGAGACCTGGGTACACAGGTTGACAACAATCTCACATTTGACCATCATGTAGCGGCAGTGGTCAGAAAAGCGTTTTACTTGGCTCATCTCATAAGTAAAGGGATTGCATCCAGGAAAAAAGGAGGTTATTACCTCTCTGTACTCCTCCCTCATTAGGCCAATAATTGAGGACAATGCCCTGTTTGGTATGTACCTCTCCAAACACCTGTACCAACTGGAAAGGCCACAGAAATATCTCACAAAGTGAATCCATGGCCTCCAACACCTGTTGTATATGGACAGGCTCAAATCACTATCACTCTACTCGGTGTCGTACAGATTGCTCAGAGGTGATCTGTGTCTCGCCTACAAGGCAATCACAGACCCTGCTCTACTAGAGATATCCATAAGTCTAACTCTTCGCACATTACCCAATCAAAAGGACTACATCTAATATGTGACATTAACAAAACCTGCTGCAGAAACAAGTTTGACTCCCAGAAGCTACCCCTGTCCCATACACGTCAAACAAAGTACATCGCTGATCCTCTTCAAGCGCAACCTTGATGAGTGGATGAGAAACCACAAATTTGTCCCACATGGACAACAGGTGCTGACTGAGGTTTCTTTTTGGGGATAAACTCTTGGCTAGGCTTGTAAGGGCCCCAGGGCCATTAGCCTTGTAATCTCCTATGATCCTATGATCCTAAACTTCTTGGAGGTCTTGGATCCGAGGGCTCTGAAGCAGTATGTCAGATCAGAGAAGGTGAAATTATGGTATGTGTGGAAGGCTTAAGGGTCACTGAACCGATGGGACATGGAGCCAGTAAAACACCCATCTGGATCTGTGTTTTGAGAAATGTTCTCATCATTCTGTCCACCTCTGCTTCGGAAAGATTTGGGAAGGACCTGATTGAAGATGAAGTGGAAGGAGGTCGAGATGACTTTCTTGATGTCTCCTGTAAGAAGGGAGACCTAAATCTTGGGGACACTGGCTGCACAGAAAAGTGAGGACCACAGAGTTAACGAGACTTGGAGGCCAAAGCAGTCAGATCTGTAGTCTCTGGATCTGAGCGCTTGGGAATCTGGTGACTCTGATGTTAGAGCAGTTTTGGATGACCCAACAGGACAGCACTTTCTATGTTTCCTGGGCTCTGTAGATTTAGATTTCTGTGAGGGGGTTTGAGACCCTGAGGTTAATACTGAAGAAGAAGGTGCAGAGGCTGGAATAAGTCCCTTAAGTACTAACTTGTTGTGTCAGTCACTTATAGCATTGGCATTAAACCAGTGCAAATAGTACAAGGAGTGTGTAAATGAGATGTGCCTAAAAAATAAATGCAGTCCCTATAGGCAGCAGAGTTAGGAATCTTATGCCCACAGGAAGTCTACTTTTTAAAACCAGTAGGCTTTTCAGCCATAACTATAACTATCCCAAAAGTCTACAATCAGCAATGGGAGAAAAAATAAAGAGATCTTTTTTGAAAGGTAATGAAAGACAGACAAGAAATAGAAATAGCTTTACCAACAACAGTAACAAGGCTACCTTTAGGTAACAAAGAATAGGTAACATGAACGATGCTAAGAAAAGATATACCAAAAAAACAGTAAAAAAAGTAATTAAATAAGCAGGTAAAGAGAGGACAGTTGTAGAAAATGTTATATGGTTGTCTTTCGGCTTTTCCCGGTTAGGGGTTGCCACAGCGGAACTCCGGTCCGCTAATGACTGGCAGTGGATTTTTTTAACGAACGCCGAGGTGCCAGCTCGACATCCAACCTTCAACGAAGGCACACCCATTTACGCATGTCTTTCGAACGCCCATCCAACTGCGGGGAGGACATGCAGACTACACACAGAAGGCACTCTCCGCACTCCAGCCGAGAATCAAACGGGAGAACCTCTTGCTGTGAAGCAACAACGCTACCGCTGCACCACCGTGAATAATTACTGTAGAAAATGTTATATAATGATTAAAAATAATTAAAATTTTAGTTATTACTTACTAAATTAACTGCCTAAGCTCAGGAGAATGGAATCCTGACCAAATCATTAGAGTGGCAAACGAGATCTGAGGTAATGCAGTGGTCAGGGGTATTATGGGTAAAGGGGGGAGCTTGAGAGTTGGATCCAACAATCTAGTGAAAAGCTAGAGAAACGCCACCAAGTCAGATCCAAGGGTCAGATATGAGACCCATTTGTTCAGGAATGAATGAAAATGACAACATCAAATTTAAGTTGTTTCTATGATCTGTCAATGCCATAGAATTAAACCTCAAACAGAACTCAGCACAGCTCCTCGTGGTATCCAGCAGAGTTCCTAGAGCAGCAGAGGACAGAAAAAGCAACTTTCCAAATTTTAAGTATTTTTTCTTGCATTTTTCGACCATTTGTGTTATTCGACGACTGTTTCTGTCTATTTTATAGTGGTATTACCTGTTTTTCCTCTTTTTATAAGCTTTAATTGTTGGTTGCACTTCTTAGTTTAAGTTTGCTTAAAAGTTAAACTACAGGCTAATACACTCAAGTGTACTAGCTTTTGATAGCATTTAATCGAAAAGCAAAGCATTTATTGTGTTTTCTGTTCTGTCTGTGAAAAAAACTTGAAAAAAAACAAAAAAATATACTTGTTCTCCTAACTTTCCTGGCTAGTTTGTTCCAGTGATCAGATTTTGCTGATCCCTGGGCTTTGTCTTGGTTCCTGTACTTCTCCATTTTCTTTGTTTGGTCAGGGGGAAGTTTCTTTACTCACCAGTGGGAGTGGGGAGTACTGAGCTGCCTGTTTGTCCTCAGAGGAGTGATTTAAGACAGTAACTTGTAGTTCAGTGGCCATTTTGGGTCATTTCCTGCCTTTTCTGGCTGTAGAGAACTCAGCACAGCTCCTCGTGGTATCCAGCAGAGTTCCTAGAGCAGCAGAGGACAGAAAAAGCAACTTTCCAGATTTTAAGTATTTTTTCTTGCATTTTTCGACCATTTGTGTTATTCGACAACTGTTTCTGTCTATTTTATAGTGGTATTACCTGTTTTTCCTGTTTTTATAAGCTTTAATTGTTGGTTGCACTTCTTAGTTTAAGTTTGCTTAAAAGTTAAACTACAGGCTAATACACTCAAGTGTACTAGCTTTTGATAGCATTTAATCGAAAAGCAAAGCATTTATTGTGTTTTCTGTTCTGTCTGTGAAAAAAACTTGAAAAAAAACAAAAAAATATATTTGTTCTCCTAACTTTCCTGGCTAGTTTGTTCCAGTGATCAGAATTTGCTGATCCCTGGGCTTTGTCATGGTTCCTGTACTGGGAGAAGTTTCTTTACTCACCAGTGGGAGTGGGGAGTACTGAGCTGCCTGTTTGTCCTCAGAGGAGTGGTTTAAGACAGTAACTTGTAGTTCAGTGGCCATTTTGGGTCATTTCCTGCCTTTTCCAGCCCCCTGCTATAAAGCACTCTTTAGCGCGATTTAGTGCAGAGTTGCCACTAGAGCAGCATCGGGCAGCGCCGGTTAAACAAGGTTAAACTTTTTCTGGCTCCATAAAGTCTGTTCTTCATTTTTTCCCTTAGAACTGCTCTACTAGTAACCTAAACAGTATATCCCTTGACTAAAAAGCGCAGCACTTGTTCCTAAAAGCTTTTTTTTTTTCTCAAAAAAAAAAAAAAAAAGCTCAGCACTTGTCACTTCTATATTATACAAAGTCCCTCACTTGCGAAACTCCCCCAGGAGTACCCACTTCCTTACTAAGTCCTCTCTTATTCAGTTTCATACCTAACTTCTTAATTTTTCTAGCATGTCGAAGGGCCAGATGCTGGCGTCCTCTCCTGCTCAGTTGGTGAATCTGGGAATATTGAGGCAATGTTACAATTGCCTCATGTACACAGACAACCCTCTCCTCCTCCCACATAACACAAATACTTGCGAGAGATGCAGCTATTTAGCCAAACTGGAGGCTGAGCTCTCTCAACTCAAGACTGGCAAGACCAGTCAGGAGGAGAAGGCAATTACACACACCACAAAACCAGCCTCACATAATGCTACCACACCACTGAATCAAACACATAAACACGCAAAGACATACTCAGAGGCTCTGAGTAAAAATTTACCTAAACAGCAGAGGCTTCCAAAGCAGACACCCAAACAACTGCTACCTCAAGACACCCCACAAGCAACACATAAACCACAAAATCAGTGTGCAAAGCAGTCACAGCCCTTAAGGCCAAATACAACACCAAACATACTTGTCATAGGTGACTCCATAGTCAGACACACTGACGTCCCACTCACCAGGCTGAACAAGGAGAGGGTCACAGTAAGCTGCCTATCGGGCGCTAGAATCCGCCACATAACACAAGCACTTGGGCCACTCCACAGCAAGTACAAATATGACACAGTCATTGTCCATGCTGGTGTGAACGACCTGAGATGTACCTCCCTGGACTACATGAAAAGAGACATAGAGGAGCTCTCTGATTATGTAGCCCAGGCAGGTATGACCCTAACCCTGAGCAGTATCCTTCCTTCACCAAGAATGATGCCACAGTATAGAGACAAGATGATCAGCTTTAACAACTGGCTTAATGTCTGGTGTCATTCAAAGGGGATCCACTGTCTGTCTGCCTGGGATGACATGTTTGACAAGCCACGCTGCTTCGCAAGGGACGGCTTGCACCTGTCACCCCTGGGATTCCGGATATTGGCTAAGGCTCTTGCCACCCCCATAGTGCCTTTTTTAGGCAAGGCTCAAATTCTAAACCTACCACCCTAGAAAACAAAAATGGGAAGAAACTGAGGGTAATGCTGCTCAATGCCAGAAGTCTAAATCTCAAAATGCACGCACTCGAGGCCCTTCTCAGTATGGAGAACATCGATGTCTGTGCTGTAACTGAAACCTGGTTCAAGGCTCCTGAGAGCACCCGGCACTATTAGGTTTTACCTCATATCATGCGTTCCGGCCCCAAAACCAGGACCACACCACAAAAGGAGGGGGTGTATCCATATTCATAAAGGATACCCACACCTCCAGGTTGGTGGCAACGCACGAAGCTTCGGAAACCATCCAGGTGCAACTAACCATAGGCAAAACTGCTCTACAAATTGTAGCATGCTACAGGCCACCCTCTCAAACTCAGGAACCCCACACAGCCTTCCTGAAGACACTGGAGGGTATAAATGTATCTCCAAACACCATCATATTGGGTGACTTCAACTACCCGAATATAGACTGGGAACATTACTCAAGCCCTAACTTTCTAGCCCAACGGTTGCTGGAGTTCATAAATTTAAATGCCATGGAACAGCTAGTCACTGTTCCCATGAGAGGAGAAAATATACTAGATCTCATTATCACAAACATGGGGACAAAATGCTCCACACCGGAAGTATATCCCTCATTGGTGAGATCTGATCATAAACTAATCTCACTGGAAATCCACATCCCGCCCCCACCCCAAACAAAAAAGACCACAGTGAAGAACTTCTCTAAAGCAAACTTCACACTACTCAAGACTGGTGTGGTATCCTTCAAGACCCCTGGAAACCACAACCCAAGCTGCGGAAGCCCTTACAAATGCCTTCTATGAACACCTCCAGGACTGCATGGATCTAGCAATCCCAAATAAAACCAAGACTCTTTCCACAAAGGGCAAACGTCCAGTCTGGTGGACCCCAGCCTTTAACAAACTTTACAATAAGAGGAGAAAGCTATTACATGATAGAACAAAATCCATAAAAGGGAAGTCACCCCTGATCATTATTAGTAAAAAAATACGAGCACTCATAAAATCAACTAAGGCCAATTTTGAGAGAAAAATTGCCATGGATTCAAAGGACAATCATAAGGCCTTTTTCAGCTATGTTAGGAACCTGGGTGGAAACTCCCAGATATGCTCAGAATTAGTCCAAAATGATACAAAAATCACTGAACCCACAGACATTGCCAACATACTGGCAGACAGGTTCAGTGCAAACTTCACCCCCCTCTTCCCCCCTAAAGGAGAGATAACTATCCCAGCGGAGTGTAGCCTCCCAGACATCTCAAATGCGCAGGTGAAAGCTGCTCTCTCTAAAGCTAAAAACACAGCATCAATGGGACTGGATGGTGTCCCTGGCTGTGTGCTACATGAGCTAAATGAGGAATTAAACCCGCACATAAGGCAGCTGTTTAATCTCAGCCTTACCACAGGATACATGCCCAAGGAGTGGCATACGGCAACTGTGGTCCCACTCCACAAAGGCGGTGCCTCTACGGACCCTGGTAATTACCGCCCCATAAGCTTAACAAGTCTAGTCTGCAAAGCTATGGAGAGGATCATAATGGAGCTCATAAACAAAGATATAGGGAACTTGCAGACATTGGACCCGACCCAGTTTGGCTTCGTCAAGGGCAGATCATGCCTTTTGAACTTGGTTGACTTCTTCGAAACAGTCACCAAGGCCATTGATGAGGGAAAGGCAGTCCATACAGCCTACCTTGACCTTGCAAAGGCTTTCGACACAATACCCCACTCGGGTATTGTAGAAAAACTTACCAGCTTAAATGTAAACCCATATGTCACAAGATGGGTTGCAAACTGGCTTAAGGACAGAACCCACAGGGTTAGAGTAGCTGGCGCTATGTCGGACTCCAAGCCGGTCACAAGTGGTGTCCCACAGGGCACAGTCCTTGGCCCCCTATTGTTCGGCATCTACTTCTCAGAAGTACAGGCCAACATGGGAGGACTTTGGCTGACAAAGTTTGCAGACGACTGCAAACTGGGCGCCATAGTGGAAAGTGCATCGGACACAGATATCCTTCAGAAGGGACTCACGGAAACAGATAGCTGGTGCCAGAGCCATGGCCTGAAGTTAAACGCCAAAAAATGTATAGTCATACCCTTCGGGAAAAACAAGGTAACCCAAGCTACCATATAGGTGGCAATCCACTAAGCACAGAAGAGGTTATCAGGGACCTGGGGACCCAGGTTGACAGTGGCCTTTCTTTGACACTCACGTTGCTAAAGTGGTTAGAAAGACCTTCTACATTGCCCACCTGATCATGAAGGGATTCACATCCAGATCTAGTGAGGTCATTGTTCCCCTGTACTCTTCACTTATCAGACCAATGATCGAGTACAATGCCCCATTCGGGATGTATCTAACCCGACATCTGCAGCAATTGGAGAGACCCCAAAAGTTCCTCACCAAAAGGATAAAGGGACTCCAAAATCTGTCATATGCTGCCAGATTGAAGAAACTCCAGCTCTATTCAGTTGCATACCGCCTGCTCAGAGGTGACATGTGCCTGACATACAAGGCCATGTCCAACCCGGAATTAATGGACATGCTCCACCTCAAAAATCCAAATCCACCAAAACCACTAGAGCAAGCAACTTAAACCTTAGCACGGATATAAATAGGACATGCTGGAGGGATAGATTTATCACTCAGAGACTCCCTATGCTGTGGAATAAAATCCCGGTCCATGTGTGGCAGAGCACCTCGCTGGCTCTGTTCAAGAGAAATCTTGACCTGTGGATGGGAGATTGTAGGTTTACCCCGGGAATCATCTCTGTGTCACTGCTGGACAGAGGCACAACAAACTAATGGGCACAGTATTTTTTCATATAAGGGGTGGCGTAAGCCACAAAACTTTGGGCTAGGCTTATAAATGCCTTAGGGCAGATAGCCTAGTATACACCTATGAACCTATGAACCTATATCACATCAAGATGTACTGGACCAAGGCAATACACACATTCCCTGTGGACATCCGAACTTGGAAGCTTGTGCCCACAGGAAACATACTTTGTAAAACCAGAAGGTTTGTCCAACATCATGAAGTACAAGAAATAACTACCACCAACAAAAAATAAACCAATCCACTGGTAAAGATTACCTGAAAAAGCTATAAAGAAATAAGTATCTTTAAATTATTATTATTTTTTTTTAAAAAGAGGGGAGAGAAAAGAGAAACTACAAACAATGGTAGAGAGAGTACTCTGTAAGAGTAGAAAGAAGTACTAACAATGGTAGCTGACTAAGAAGAGAAAGGGGATAGAGAAAATTATTTAAGAGTTAGCTAAGTATCGTAAAATATGAGAAAGAAAAAGAATAAAATCACTAGTACAAACTCAGTTAACTCACAATACCTGAAAAAATCTAAGAACACTCAATAAATGCTTGACAGCCAAGAATTTGCGTCAGAT